>NW_014333173.1:183098-183490 GCF_000341935.2 Cephus cinctus | reverse complement strand
AGGAAACGCTGAGGTTGCTAGTTGGAAATGGAACTTCCTTTGATAACTGTGCAAGATTTCTATACTGAAACTGATTATCGATAAAGAATAACGATAAAGCCTCTAATTACTTTTGAAGAGCCGGCAGAGCTTAAATTTCTACTCAGGGTTAATGAAAAAATAAATATATATCGGCTGCTATGATTAAGGGGAAATACAGAAAATATCGTAATTCAAGTCACGTGACTTGTTCCTTTTCATCGATTACTCAATAAATTTCATAATTTACGAACCAAATGATTTTTGATTTTCGTCATACGTTTCATTGGTCATTTTATGTGTGTCATATGCGAGAGTGACTGGGAGGACGTAAGATTAATTAAAAAGCGAGAGGGAGGGTGGGGGGGGGGGAG
>NW_014333173.1:181428-182811 GCF_000341935.2 Cephus cinctus | reverse complement strand
GAGATCTCAAGACGTAATAAAAAAAAGTATCAGGTCAGCCTGTCAAAAATATCCCATATACCGCGTGACCAAAAATAAAAAGACTCAGGGCCTGCGGAAAGTTGAATGTTGACTTACGCCCTTTTAATTTTAGCGATACGACATTTGTCGCACGTCAAGATTTTCCGCCATTTGACTGTCAAGACCACTTCCGGAAAATAAAAAAAAATGCGTCCAAGTTATTTAAGAATTTTACACAAAAAAAATGTATAAACCGTTTCGTTTAGATAAAACAATGAGAAAAATTAAAAAAAAAATTTTTTTAATTTTATCACAGGGAACCAACGGATAGAGAATTTTTATGGTGAATTATTGACTATGCTTCGCAAATGTCCATAGCAGCTACGATAAGATAGGGAAACTCGAACGAAAAAGTCCAATCGAGAACAATCTCCTCGAGAGGGATTTGAAAACGAAAGAAGCGTCGCGACGCCTTACCAACATACCAAAGTCAATACGATCGACACGATTATTCATAATTTTCTGGCCTACGGTCGCACGCGTAACGCGCGTCAGAACTCTTCCTTCTCGTCATATCAAATTATTTGCCATCAATTGGTCGACGTTGTGAACGGGACTTAATTCGGTTACATAAGGTAGATCCACGATCTGTAATTAGAATTACGACATGAACACACGTAAATCAACTATAGACAGTCGCACGGTGAGGTCGCCGCTCCGTTGTGAATTTCAAATGCTTAAACGGAGCTTGCAGAATCCCGTCGCTCAGTCTACATAAAAGCATTTTGGGCTGTTTCTTTTATTTAAAAATATATATTGTTATGCCGTGAGGATGTTATAAAATAATCTTCAACACTTTTAATAATACTAAAATAGCAAAAGCAACTAATATTTTATTGTATCTCTGTTTCGTTAGCAATGGAACAATCTTATTCTATTTTCCTTCCTAAGAGTGGACGATGCTCACTCGGAGCCTACAGTTCGACGACTGACTCTTTGTTGCGTCTAAATAATGAAAGCTTCTACGCCTTAGTACAATCTTTGCTGACAAAGGGTTACTTATCGTGTGGTACTAAGAATGCTAACCTAGTAAATAATTAAGTAACGCTTAGGTGCATAACAATATATATATATATCGACGTCAGCTTCGAGGTTAATTTACGACTCGTTTCGCGGTACCGGAATAACTGAACGCTCCAGTAAACCCGAAAAAGGTTGACTCTACGAATTTGCCGATCGCCATATCACCGAGAAAATGATAACGCAAAGTGCACATTCACTCGGATAATTTGAAAACGTCAAAAAAAAACAGACTAAACCAAAAATGGCTCTGAAAATTATTTTAAATTTATTCAAAAAAAAAAAAAAAAAAAAAAAAAAAAA
>NW_014333173.1:142728-181373 GCF_000341935.2 Cephus cinctus | reverse complement strand
AAAAAAAAAAAAAAAAAAAAAAAAAACGTGAATACCTTAAATAATTTATTTCGCGTAATTGCAAAAAACCGGACTGCTGCAGTAACGAGAAGAATTGCAAGAAATTCCAATAAATTGTTCACGATCGAAGATGATCGGAACCAATAAAAGTAATTGAGTCCGTATGATAAACCCGATACAATAGAAAGACGATAAATCCCACCTCCGCCGACAAAAAAAAAATCATCAAATTGACCTTGAAACTTTATGGAATGAAATAATCGTTTAACGATAACAAAAGATAACATTTTTAAAAAATACTCTCATAAGATTAGTACGTGAATCGAGAAAGTCTACATTGAGCGTTATGACCTTTCGATCTATAGTAATGCCGTCCCAGTGCCTTCTGGTTAAAGATTACGAAAGAGCGACAAGGACAGAGACTAAGGCGAGTAGGTGAGAGAGAGAGAGAGAGAGAGAAAACGAACTAGAAGAAAGAAGCGACAAAAGTTTCATCGCCGTCACGAGACTCGCGAACTTTTGAAGCCGCGCAAAGGGAACGCAGGGCGTCGCGACGCTCGAGCGACGACGCGTCCTTTACAGCAATGGCATTGCCAGCCGCTTCCTACACGGCGCGACTTTCCCAGTGGACGGTCAAGGCCTTCGCGATTCAGTTACATAAAATTGATTGACCATCGCGTTATAAGACGTTTGACGGTCTGCAATTTCGCGTCCATTAAATTGCACACAGTGGAACACAGGACTTATACACAGTGGAACACAGATACGGCCCAACGAGTATAACTCGTACAAAGTATGGGTATCCCGAGCAATATAAATTGCTGCTGGTGCTAGGTAAACGGTAGTAAAGTAGTGAAAAAAAAGTAGTTAAATAAACAAAAGAATTTAAGTCTACGAGGTACGTAATGCATAGGGTAAACGTGTGAAATGCATAGACTATGTAAAAAAAAATGACACGATATAATGATAGAGTAAGAAATTTTTTTTGGAAATTAATTATTAATATTTTATCAATAAGCAATAACTTAGCGTTGACCATGACGGTTTTTATTCACCTAGTCGAATTGTGTGTCACGTGGTCGTTCGATTTTTTTTCAAGACATTTTTTTTCTGATTTTATCCCGTCAAACCGAGTGTAACGGGTTTGCGGTAGATTTCTATGAAATATACGGTAGTCAGTTTGGGGGTTTACCTGTGTGTCCTGTAGTGACCAGGGATTGTCCTACGCACTAGTTCTAGGACACGAGTATCAGGTTTTATTATTCATTGAAATCGTTAAGAGGATCGATCTGAGGATAGAGGCACATGCGCTCGGGCTGATATCAGCTGAGACCTTAAGGTCCTGGTTATTATTGGGACACGTTATATTCGCCTAGTCTAAATACCCAGCGAAACTTTCCCGTAGTAGCTTGGAGAATGCCCAAGTGCAATTGACCCGGGAAAGTAACGGGACCGCAAGAGAGAGCGGGAGAATTTTGAATTTCAATGCCAAAAGAGTCCGCCACAGCACTTTCGAATAAAATTCGGATCCCGGTAAAATAGCTGACGAATTTCGACTGGAGCACCCTGTATATCGGTCAAGTAAAAATGAAGCAATTTGAAAGAGGGGAAAAAAAATAATTTTCAAAAATTCAATCCGAGACATTCTCATACCCGAGTCGTATTACGCAACCGAGCGATCGTTCAGGCATACACGATGTAAATTACCTGTTTTACAAAAATTTGCAGAACACAAGCCAATGAATAATTCAAGCGATTCCGAGTCAAGATCCGATTCAATGTGTCTGTATCGTGTAAAAAAAGGGTTTACACGTGCGTTCGTTTGAAGTGGAGGCAAAATAAAAAAATTATTCATTCACGTCTTTTTTTATTTACAAAAAAATTTTCCCTCGCACGTATTCAATCAGCGTAATTCTTATCTACAATGTCATACGCGATAATTCATGAATTCACATATTCACCCAAGGGTACCCGACCTACCGTGTAACCGTAGATATCAAGATTCTCTTAAAAGGGACGTTTAAGTTTCGCGCTTTGAAAACCACGTTCGCCACTTGTCGTGCCACCTTTAAGTACCCCGGGTAGCCAGTCAATGGGTACCTCGTAACGCGGCACCGAGCAATAACTGGCGAACAAGCGACGAGAATACGGCGATGTCGTCTTACGTAATTTTCAAATGAATGGCTCCGTGTCGCGCGTTCGCGAACCCGAATACATTTCAACGGGCAAGTAACGGTGGACTTTCACGTGACGAAAAAGAAATTTACCCAAGTTACGTAGACGCCCCATTGAAATTCATGAAAATTCGTAACACACTCTAGCACGATATATTTCGTAGGATATTCTCTATGCTGTATCGCTGTGCGTGTCATTTTATTTAATGCCTGTCAGCCTTCAGATACATCGCGCGACAAATCGAAAAGTTTGGTCAGAGTTTAAAGCCTAGTTTATATGGTAGCGATGACTTCACGCTTCACGAATAACTAGCAATAACGGTACGGTACGCGACGTAAGAGTTATGGAAGTATAGATGGAATGTTCTAGTTGTACGAAAATATATGTATAGAGATAGATTTTTCTTTTAGAAATTCTTTTTAGACTGAAAAAAATTTATCTTTGAATCATTCGCGGTACTTCATTAAGACAAATCCGGGTTTTTTCTTCGATTAATTGTACGAAGTGACTGTCGCGTTTACGAAATAAAAAAAAATATTTAGTATAATTATATTTTGTATTTAGCACCCGAGCACTCGATGATCAGTCAAATGCTGGATAAGAGGTAAAAAAGAGTGATTGGCCATTTTCAAAAATTTTTATCATTTTCTGTGTTGATGTTCGTGGACCGTTTTATTAATATATTTATCGCAGATTTCGTGGGACGTCTTTTGACAAGCAGATATACAGACTGTCGTACTCTTAATAAATATGAAAATACTTTGTGGTATATAAAAGTTTTCAAATAAATACATCACGTGATAACAAAGTTTCTTAGATTCGCATAAGCCGCTATTTTGATATTTAATTTTTAGGAAAAGTCGCCGGTTACGCGCGTCAGTTTCTAGAAAGATCCTCCGGTCAACAATGGCTTAATTCCATGACATCGTCGTATGCTATTGAGAATAATTGACGGTTCTTGATTGCTTCATTGTTTTGAATAGACGCCACTCGAAATAGATTTATGAATTATATATTTTAATTTAACATTGTTTTCAATCACGAATAATTTTCGTGTTACGTTGCGCCTGTACGAAAATAGCCAGTGCCACTTTGCTAGACTTCATAAAAGTAACGGGTCAACAGCACGGCCAAATGTAAATTTTTTTTCTCATTTTGTCTATCAAACAATGTTCTGAATCCGTGAAGTATTTTGGCCGCGAGCCCGAAAGAATTTTCGAAACGTGATATACCGTGATATCGCCGCGTTAAAATTGGACATAGCTTTTGCAATAGTGGGGATTGAGTGGATATCAAATATTTAGATCTTCAATAGTCTACGATCGGTCAGAGCTGAGCGGTTCGACCAGCTGTTTTACAATCATCCCACCACCAATCGCCATTCCAAAGCAACGTACAAACATTTGCATTCGTACGGGGAGTACAAGAGTGAGATTAAGAAGTAAAATGAAAGGAGTTGAAAAAAAGAAAACATCGTCGGGTTTAATGGTACAACGTACGCAAACATCTCGAGTGCACGGACATGTACGTGACTGAAGATCTTTTTAGAAGAGTCACGAAGAATGGAAATTCGCAAGGGTTAATTGTAAATGACCGATACAATGTTCACGAGAAAGTAAACAATACCTGTTGCTTCGATAAGGGGTTTATATTTTTTGTTTTCTAATATGAACAGGATACGAACGACAACTCGAGGAACGACGCCGGGCGTCATGATTTATCATGGATTCCTTGAAGTAAATCCATATCGCAAACGAAGCCGCGATCGTCGTAAATCATCCAGCGGCGAACTAACTATAACGGGCCGACGGTGCACGAGATGAAATAACGTATTAAGAGACTGGACGATGTACAGAACGTTATTGGGATTTATTGAGTTGAATGGAAGCTAGGGGAATTATGTAATCGACAATGGAAAGATTGTAGGAAGAACTTTGAAAATCTTAAACTTTTAAAGACATTTGGCATTACGCCTACGCTCGAATCACTGCTAGTTTCGTGAGTAACAGGCGGAAATTGCAGGTATACTTTCTAAGTTTGATTTTTGCACAGACTTCTTGTTGCTTTGGATAATTAATTGGTTCAATTGATCCTACGTTTGTTTAGATGCCTGTACTTACCTAATAGGGCCGATCCTAATTGAAGTACCACAGACACTTTGAAATAACGATGGGAACGACATAACCCGCGCACAAAAATGCAACAGCCATATTGTTTACTGGCTGGACTCGTCTGTGACTCCTTGAACTGTCGGCTAAAACTGAGTTAAGTTGGTCGCGCCATCGCGTAGAAGCTTCTGGTAGCTTTGTCATACGACACTCTCGATAGGTAATGTTGTGCTGCGTTTTTATCTTACTTTTGTGAAAATGATTGTCAGTTTCATGAAAATTCCCATAGACGGCGCGTCATGCTAAAGACATTTGTATACAAGAAGAAACGTAAGAAATACATAAAGTGAAAATCATGGCGGACTCGGCTGGAAATTGGTGTCTCATTGAGAGTGATCCTGGTGTATTTACTGAATTAATTAAAGAATTTGGTTAGTATAATTATTTGGCAATAATTTAATGGCTATTTATGAGAGTGTTCGATGGGTATTGGATGAAGGCGTTCAACAATTTTTTTCATATGAACTTTAGTGTCTCTAGATGACAGAACTTTGTAGAATTGAAATTCATGACTATGCTTTCTTCTTTTTGTGATTTTAGGAGTCAAGGGTGCTCAAGTTGAAGAATTATGGAGCTTGGACGACGAACAGTTTGAGAACTTAAAGTAATTATTTTTCTTTGATCGACTATCTTTTTTAATCTCAGTATTGGTTTGGCAATGTTTCTAATTGTCCTTAGGAGTGTTTAATGGTGTGACTTTATATTTGCAGGCCGATTCATGGATTAATCTTTTTGTTCAAATGGGTACAGGACGATGAACCTTCAGGAAGTATTGTACAGGACAGTAGACTCGATAAGATATTCTTTGCCAAACAGGTACGTTGTTAAGTATGTGAAATAAGTTTGTGAGATTCATTATCATTTAAAAAAATTACTGAAATCCTTTGTTTCTTTCAGGTGATAAATAATGCTTGTGCAACACAAGCAATATTGAGTGTCCTGTTAAATTGCAAACATGCAGACATATCTCTTGGTCCAAATTTAGAAGAATTTAAGAATTTTTGTCAAAGTTTTGATGCTAATATGCGGGGTTTGGCTCTGAGTAATTCTGATATTATTAGAGAGGTTCATAACTCATTCTCTAGGTGAAACTCTTTTTTTTATCTTTCTCATCCAGTAACTGATATCTTAAAATGCAGTACAAGAATTTTTTATTCTTTCTGTTTAGGCAAACACTTTTTGAGTATGATTCTAGACAGGCATCCAAAGACGAGGATGTTTTTCATTTTGTAAGCTATGTACCAATCGATGGTCGCTTATATGAATTAGATGGATTAAAAGAGGGTCCGATGGATCTAGGCCCTTGTCCACCAGGAGATCAATGGGTGCAAGCAGCAAAACCAATTATTCAAAAAAGAATCAACAAGTGAGTTCAAATACAGTTTCGAAAACAGCAATATTTTTACAGAATACTGAACCTCAGTAACAAATTATGAAATTTTAGGTATAACGAAGGAGAAATTCATTTTAATCTGATGGCTTTGGTCACAGATAGAAAGACACTTTATGAACGACAGAAGGCAACGATTTGTGATCCAGCAGAACTTGCCAGATTGCAAACGCTCATTGAAGAGGAAATTGGGAAATCGAAAAGATATCAGATTGAAAATATACGACGAAAGCATAATTATCTTCCACTGATAATGGAATTGCTTAAAGTACTTGCCAAGGAGGGTAAACTGGTGCCACTTTATCAAAAGGCAAAGGAAAGGGCTATTGAGAAGGAATCAAAAAAGAGTAAAGTGTGAAACGATTAGATTCCAATTCTCTGGAAATATGAAGTACAATAGCTGCAACACATATTTCACAAAGTTTCCATACTACAACAGATTATAATATGCAAACGCATGCTTCTTTACCTCGGAAAGAATATTGTGCGCATTCAAAAAGAAAAAACAAAATGAAAATACAATTATTTACTTAAATCTATGTGTTATGACGTTTTTATTGTACAAATAGTTTCTTTTTATAATAAGTTCATTCTTATCCGATAAGTAACAAAATACAATAAATTGTAAAAATAGTATATGTAAAACTGAAGTCGTTATTTTCTCATTCTTTAGGTTTTTTATCAATTAACTTTGCTTTACCATTCTCAAATGAAATACGCGGCAACATCCTATCAAACGGCGCGTTTCGTATTTTTGGTATATGTACCTCGTACAAATATTCAATTGCCTCTGTGATCACACGAAATACGTGATCAATATCGTACTTAAAAATGGTGCAAGTAAGAATAAAATATAATATCAGATTAGAGCACTCACCCCATAAGTTATCCGACGACCCACGTGGAACTCTTTCGAGAAGTGTTTTGAAAATTCGAGAAAGGTGAGAGGTATGCATCCCATCAAAATATTTTCCAATCTTAGTCCAATTAAATTCGGACTTATGAGCTAATCCTTTACCGTATAGACTAAGAAATACGACAAAAATAATGGCTGCTGTTTGAAAAATAAAGTTTGAATCTTTATACTAGTACCTACTATTCTATTAGCTTCACTTTTATGTCGTTCATGTAAATGGGTTCTTCGCAAAATAATTGCATGTGCAATTGATTCCGCCAGAAATGTTTCAGGACATCAAAATATATATTGAGCTTCAAAGCCACTTTTTTCCAAATCAAAACCGGGATTTCTACATCTTTTAAATATTTTACATCTTGAACCTTAGTTACGCGTAACAATTCATTTATGAAGTCTTCGATCAAGGGCAAAGTCCATCGTACGTCTACACAAAATAAGATAATTCTGATTATGGATACACCTTGAAATATAAAGAAGCCAACATTCCGTACACCCTATTAACTATTTCGCTTACTAGTTTTTGGAAGAGTTGATGACTTTTTAAGAAGAAGCCGATATCGACGGAATATGGAAGCTCGATTCCTATTCAAAAGTAATGCTAATTCGGCATATTTTTTATGATTCCCACTGTACAAGATAGAACCATTTCCTAAATAGGCTAATATCTTTTTATCTTCGCTTTTTGTATATCTAGAATAAATCATTTTAATGTGTATAAAAAAAAAAGATTTTCCATGAATATATCCTACCTGTCATTTTTAAACTTTTGATGCAAGTTTCTAAATCTATAATATATGCTGCACAATGTACGATGTGGCAAGTCCTTTGCTAGAAATTGTACAAATTTCTTTCTATCTTCAAAATCAGGCAAATAAAATACGCTGGGCTTATAGCTCATGAATAAAAATGGCTTTACATCTTTTGGATCCCAATCATGCAACTGTCAAAATTTATTGGCATGATCATTAACCATTTTATCATTGTTTATAGCAAATTGATTTTTATGTACCTACTTCACAGAATTCTTGCCAATTTTCTAGAATAATTGTATCTTCTTCAGTCGTGTATGGACCACGTTTCATACGTGCAAATGATCTCATAATTTTTCTTTCTGCTAACGTTGGTGCATGTGTACCAGCGAGAATTTCAACTTTATGCTGTTCAGGAACTTCATGCGTGAGCTCTACAGTTAACATCTTTAATTTCTATAAATAAAAAATAAAGTTTGAGGGTTCCATTCTGCTTTTTAGTAGAAGTAAATTTATTGTAATCAATTCACTTGTTGTTTCTCTTCCGAAATATCTTGATGCTGTTTAATAGCCTTTAACTCTTCTAAAATAGTTTTTTCATTGATTTCTTTTTTGTTCTGCCTATGACTTGTAGGAGACTCTTCCATGGAAGTATAATTATTCTCAGATTCATTGTCACTTCCATTTTTTCTACACTTTTCGACAGACTGCTTCTTTGAATATTTTACAGATTTCGTAGATGCTATTGGTGACTGGAAAACAGATATTTTAACATCATCAAATTCCATCATACTGTCAAAATCATGAACCATCTCAATTGCTTCAAAACTTTCTAGCTCCAATATATCATTTTTATTAATATCATCTTGACAAGGCATGTCATGAATCATGTTAATGATATCACAATTAATTTTTTCATACTCATTATTAAAACTTCCACTTCTTGACCTTGGTTCATGCTTTATCGAGCCTACAACATTTGGAGAAACGGATTCACATTTGTTTGGAGTAATTTGTATTTGAACATCATCTTTCGTCATAGAACTCAATCTAGGTGAGCATCTCAGTGTTGAATTTATTTTTGAATTCTTAGTAAATAATCCATTATCATATTTATCTGAATCTTGATTGGATGGATCTGAGTTTTCAAAAGTAGTTTCAAGTTTATTGCATAAACCCTTCTCAATACTTAAATCTGGTATACTGACTTTCAGCTGCGTATTTTCTGCTAGTAAATTGGTTTGTTTCAGATGATTTCTGTTAAATGTCGAGTGGTACTTATCTTTCAATTCAATAGCAGAAGTATTTGTCAAATTCTCAGTTGATGATTTTACCATGCCAATAGTATTGCTTTCAGTTCTTCTCTCTATTCCTACATTACTATTATTGTCAAATGTATTCATTAAATTATTCTTTGTACCAGTTTGATCCACATCATTTTCAACAGAATTTGAAATACTGGGTTTATCACTATCTTCCTTTAAGACAGATTTCCTAGACGTTTTGATATAAGATGTGATTTTATTCTTAGGAGATCTAGAAAAGCTTAACGATTTACTTTTCTTTGCACTTTTTTGAGTGTAACCATTTTTAGAAAGTTTCTTCATTGTGAGTTATATTCCTTCCTTACTCTAGTTTATACTCACAATGTATCACAATGTTATCACAACAATACTTAAAGTAATCATCTAAAATACCACTGAACTATACTCAGTGGTATTGTCCCTCTAGTAAGAGTCCGGCCAAACCCGGAAGGGACGCCATATCAAGGGCTTGTTTGGCGCCATCATGACATTGTGCGCGGATTTTCAAACTTTCAATGTTTACCATCAAGAGACTCGGTCGAGTCTCGCGCCAAGTACAGGCAACCCGCCGTACAGAGCTTAACACTACCCACACTACACAATGCGAATCTCTCCCATATACGTATTCACACGACCATTCTATTCCGGAAAGAGCCCATAATATGGCGGAGCCAATCACTAACAAGCCCCACCGTTGGCCGGACTCTTACTAGAGGGACTCTACTCACATGGCACGCACCCACAGTAATAAAAGTTCGAGCAGAAAGAGATAGCATTCTTATAGTGGGATCCATCTTTTTTTCTAAGCGTTTTAGCCAATGAGATTCCTAGACTTGGCGTCTCGTTTCCATAGATACCATAAGATACCACCTATAATCTCTGGAACGCACCGGTGCCCCTTTATAGATGCTTTTCAGTTACAACTTGCAATCAACACGTGGGTAGCGAGGTTCGACAATATTTTTGAGCTATGATATATCCACAAAAATGGTAAAATCGTGTTATATTAAGTCGTGTAAGCAAGAGTGGCGGCTCAACAGCACCATTCCATTTCACCGGTAATTTGTGTCATAATATTATACAGAAAATAGTCGCGCTTTTTTATGACCGAATAAGTTATCTATAAAGAAAAGATTCTCTACTCGTTATTTACCACTTATTTACGAATGTTACGTTGTTCACGTAGCCGCCGAAATTCATTTAATATACCGCATCAAAAAAATTACAAAAATTCCGTCTTTAGACGGCCCAGAAAAACAAAGAGGTAGTCCACTGTATCGGCCATCTCTCTCTGCTCGCGGTTTTACTACTGTGGACGCGTTCCATATTGAGTATAGTTCAGTGTTAAATACCTATAAAAAATAGGTAAGACTTCAGAATACCACTCCTTGAAATGACCTGGTAGCTTGAAATTTGGTAGTCCATTTAAAATATTTTATGGTCAGTCGTTCTTTTACAGTCCTTCAAACCCGAAATTGGAACAATATTCTCTTCAAGCCTTGTTTGAGTGGAGTTGAGTGGAGAATCTGTGGCTCATATTCATAGATAAGTCTTTCAGGAAGTCTTTAAAGCTTCTTTAGATTAATGGTATTAGTCTGAAAACTCGGAAAACTAGACTTATCACTGATTACGTTTGCACGTACGGATTTTAGACGGGATCAGCCAATTACGTTCTTTTATTCTTTTTAAACCTTACACATGATTGGTGAATAATTTTTAAAACCCCTGGTTCAAATAAAGTCCGAAATTTAGTTAAAATTTTTGTAGATTCTACAAGTCCTTTTCAGTATTAGAAGCTCTTGTTAAACTCAGTATTGAACCTCCAAGATCTGTCTGTAGGTGTTCATAGACATAAACTATAGTTACCAGTCTGCCAGTAAGTCAAAAGATTAAAGATGTGAGTATTCTAAAGACGCAAAATACTTTGAGTCAACCGATAACTACACCAAATATTTTATTTGCTTTTTAACAGTAATCGTTATTACAATTCAATAGTAACTGCGCCGCATAATGACTACCTGAATGTCCCAAATAGTTACTGTGTCACACCGTTATTAACTGCTATTGAACTTCGATAGTAACTATTCCGAATGATAATATCCCCAACAGTTACTACTATTTTCTGATACTACGCATTATAGACAATGAATAGTTACTATTTAATCTTAATAGTAACTATTGCGAGTTCAATAGTGTTTCTTCATAAGGGTTCTTAAACCGTCACTATGATCTGCTATAAATCGATTGGAAAGTAATACGAATATAATAATTACTTTTTACCTATAAAGTTTATTATACCTGATGTACCGAGCTGTACCAAACGTATATGCGCAATATGGCCACCAAACGTAAATTTTAATATTCCGTAGAGTTCTTGTTACTGTTCTAAAATTACATCTTATGTGTCACCAGTCGAAACTTTTAAGCCTTATTAAAACACGAGCTAACTGATGTAATAGGTCTTTATATTTATATTTGTACAGATCTTTTCAAAGTGATCTCACCAACGAAGACACAGAGAGCGAGTAACAGTCCCAGAAATAAGATAAAGAATGTGCCTTGAACTTGAGCCACTGTCATCTTCATCGGTCCTTGATCGACGAAGGTCTCTTGAAAGATAAGAATAGTTTAATGATATGCCTAATCAATGGACGCTTTTCTTTTAACTATTCGATAAAGTTTCAAGACCTTTCGACACGGCTTTTTGGGTCCCATAATCCAAATACTCTGCTACAACTTGGTCTTCCCAACGGGCTGGTATACCGGAAGCCAGAACTTGCAAAATCCTCAGGCTAAACCATGTCGTGTACGCTGAACTCTTCCGTAACATGAATACGCAATTTTCCCAATAGATGTCACTGGCCATCAAGTGCATTTTCTCCACGTACTTCTGCTGCAGGTATTCTTGAACCGCAAAATGTCCTGGGAAGCTCAAATTGTTTGGTGCATATTATAAATCACTTTTTGGATTATTATAATAACACTAAATATTTACCAGACGATAGTCTCTCTATACTGAAACCCCATTCCATTTCTGCGCTGCGTTTTATAATCTCATTGAATTTTACAATTCGAAAATTCTTCAATACGATTTTCAATTCAGGATCGTCGGTTTGCAAAATTGAAAATATCCAAGCATCGTGAGTGGCTGCCCACTTTAGATCACGATTCGCCATGTCTTCTGCGCTATTTATAGGGGCGTCGTACCTTCATAAGATACAACATATTTTAATAACCAGTCAAAATTATATTGAACTAAAAAGTACAGTGCTGTTTCCCAATAATATCCATTACTATTAAGTATAACCTGGGAACTGTCATGGCTGATGCCAAGCTACTGCTGTAAGCGGTACACAGCAATACCGACACTGCTAACATGCTAAATGCCATTGTGCGCCACGAAAGTTCTTTCCGATTTTTTATTAATCCTTGTTGAAGAAATATTCCGGCAACTTCTAAAGCCGCAATGGCGGAGACTATTTTATTATCTGAAAATATTTGTAATTCATAAAAAAATCCAATCTGACAACAACTTGCTGCTATTGCAGTCACGTGAATTTTAATTAATGGTTATGAGAAACACCTTCGAAAAAAATATAATTAGCTCCATAGTGAAGTAAAAAGCTGACTACGTTACAAATAATTAAGGTTGTGACAACTCCCGCCCATAGTTCTGGGGAAAACGGTAAAATTGGCGAGCGCCACAGTGGCAAACGATGTGGCGGTGGAACTAAACAAGTAACTCCAGTTCTTATGTACGCCGTTGTTAAATCCAAATACAAGGATTCATGATACCACGTATATAGTGCCACTGTAATTTATAATAAACACATTGTGTGTATATATATATATATATATATCGTGCATTGCAGATGGATTAAATTTATTTTATCGTTACCAAATCCAATGTCAGCTCTGTCCTCCACGAGGGCACCTAAGACGCCGTTTCCTGTTCGATTATCAAAAATTGTTCCCCACGATTCTTCATCGCTGACAAAACGCTCAAAAGTGCAGTTATGGAATTTAGCAAATTGCAATGCCATCCGCCATTCAGTGCCGTCGATCTGTGAATTATTTCTGAGAAACAAAATACAAATTATAGTCATTTGCCATTGTCGTTATTAACAATTTTGATAAGGCTTATTTATTTTAAGCTTACTGAGTGTCATTCCCAGTAAGAACGACGTATGGCATATAGTGAAAAACAGCAGCACGCAAAATTTTTCCTTGCAAATCTTTTATCTTATCAGGAAACAAGTTTGCGTCTAATAAAAATTTCCCTGAGGTAATGTTATACGTATCCAAGACGATAATTTCTTTTGACTGATTACTAGTCCCGCCAAAATAATGAGTCTTCAAATTAAAAATATTTTTGGTGACTGAAGGTTCCACCATTATTAAATTTGGAACATAATTGGCAGATCTCGTCTCAACTATTGAATGAGAATCAAGATTCTTGAACGAGGATTTTTCCAGTAGCGGCAAGAAAATTAATTTTCGATTGCCCCTGTTATTGACAAGAACAAAAGTTTCTTCCAAAAGTACAAATTGCCGTGCCGGATTTTTAGTTTGAATAACAAACCTATAGGACAAAGGAAAAATGTAGAATTTATGATTGACACAACAGATATTATAATTACCCATTGCAACCAATTTCCAAAATTTCCGTTAGATAAGTTGTTTTGTAAGTCTCGCTATCCATATTTTCATTTTCCAAAAGAGTGTCGTACGGGTCAAAATAAAGCGCAGGTATCACAGACTTGAATGCGCAACCATTATTTGAAAATACGACAAGACACGTGTCGTTTAAAAACCGTTGTGCTATCAGATCAACCATTTTACAAATTTCTTGAGTCTCGAAACACGCGCAACATACGAAAACGTAAAATTTTAAAATTAACAAACGCATCCGCATTCCTCCCATTTTGAAATGGCACATGACATCGTGATGGTCGCTGATATATCTATAATTTCATATGCATAAAGAGAATAGAAATGAAAGTAACGTCAAGAAAGAAAGAAAATACACTATGGATAAAAGGAGAGTAAACACGCTTGAATTCCTTTGAGTCTCGTAGGACATAGCGATGATAAACATGCAATGTAACTAAAGGAGTAGTTTGCTCATTTCCCACTAATCGTAAGTACCAATATCAGACTCAGATCACATTATTCCATAATTCATTCAAAACCTGAAAACTATTAGAACAGTCTTTGATGTGAATTCTTTTTTAAATCGACAAATTCTTTAAAATAAAAATTTGACTAGTGAGAGCGTTCGCGCATACATACCTAGGCCTTGGCATGAATACTTATCCCAAAAATAGGTATGGAGAAATATATTCTAGCAACCACATTGCTCACGTAACCTATCATTTTTACGTAATTATTGTGTAACAATATATAATTCATACCTATAGACTACATAAGGTAACTATTACGAGATGTGATTACTTGGGATGTTTGTACAAGCGTAATTACCGACAAAGTTTCTTACAGCAAGATAATACATTTAATGTACTACATTTGTTCATCTTTCATTCCAGATTTGTTAACCGCGTGCAAGAAAACCAGTAGTAAATATAGATCCATGCGCGATACCGTAGTAAAAAATAAATCAGATAAAATGAGCATAACGATGGGACAATATCGTATCAACAGTATTATGTCTAATATTATATGATGTTGGCTATACGCGTATGACTAATATTTACACAAGTATACTTAGTCATTCTTAAAGTATATCACATGTTTCCGTAATACGCAACGAAAACGCTACGGGAGCTGCCATTATAACACAAGTGTACCACGTTACTTTCTATATGATATGAATTAAATAATTGGAAGAACAAGAAAGAATCCATTCTAGCTGCGAAAAAATAAATTAAAAACTTCGTACTAGCAACCTTGGAAAATACAGCACGGTGGCCATTACTGAAATGGATAAAGTGCATGTTAGTAATTTAATGTACATCATCAAAGTCATCAGAACGCTTTGCGTTCGCTGGATAATAATCTACAAGTAAAGGTCGGGGTCTTTGCCCAATGCCAGAAGGTTGCTGTAATCCACAGCTGCGTTCCTCGTTAGTTAAGACAGCAACGAGAGTCCTGACCACTTGCTCATCCAACTGAGACATTGGCTTACTGGGACTCTTCATACGTCGCAAAAAGAGAGCATTCCACTTTTGTCTGAGATGTAAAAGCAGTTGTGCACCTTCAGGATCCATTTTGAACACTACCCAGTCGTCTAATTTTAATATTGTAGTCCCGTCGTGACTCTCGTCCACTTCGGAGTCAGATTCACTTTCAGGAACGTCTGGAGTAAGGGTGACGTATTGTATGAATCATGGAATTAATTAAAAGATACAATACCTACATTCAGCTTCGTAAAGCACATCCATTGGTAATCTTGCTGGACCGCTGAAAATCGCCACAGTGATGGGATTGACCAAACTGACTGTCTTTACATGACAGAATCTGCCGGAGCGACTCATTTCCTCGTACAATAACCAATCGCTGGGTAAGGTGTCTACATTAGTAGAGTGTGACTGGGCTGACGTCATACGTGGCGATTTTGCAAAATCACGTAACGTTGAAGAGGGATGAAAGAATACCTTGACCTCCTTTCTGAAGTTAACACGGAGTCAAAGAATAAAGTTTGAAAGAATGATGAACAAAGGGATTCAAAGAACAAATAATGTCTTACTGTGTTCTCAGATGAGAGTGTTCTCTGTCGACACGTATCAAGTTTGGATAAAGTCCAGCTGTCAATGCAGCTTTGACTACTGGCCAGCTTTCAGAATTCGAATTCAGATCACGTATGTCGCCGGATCCACGTGCTCTCACAAACCCGGAAGCACGTAACTGACCTAGAAGCTGCGTGCGCATTCCCACCACCATTTCCATGACGGCGGATGAGATAAAGTTTTTTTCACAAAATATACGTTCCCACCCACTCGACCTAGCATTTTGCCAACTTTGAAAAGCTCGCAATAACGCCATGTGATCTGAATAGCTTCCAGCAGCGAATTTCTTGCGCGATACATTGGCAGCACGTTTCTGAGATGGTTGACCAGGTAGAACGAATGGATCTCTAAGAAAAAAAAAACAACTATTGAACCAAGCATTTTCACTGTATCGTACACGCGTAACTTCATACTATGCCATACTTACTTGTAGGCCAAGCAACATACTATAGTCAAAATGGGATCAAGACATTTCAATGTCACAGCGTATAACAGCATCTTCCCAAGTCGTGGCTCCACTGGTAAATCTGAGAGATGAGTTCCCAATTCTGTAAGATCCTCCCATGGATCAAGAGCATCGATAGTTTTTAATAGCTGCACAGCATTTCTCGTGACCACGTTAGATGGTGGTTCTAACGCTCTTTCAAGGTATTCAGCGATCGTTGTGTTCCCTGGTGCCAAGTGTTTAGTATGCAAGCATAATTCTTGCAAGGGCAATCGCAAGATCTCAGGAGTCTGATAAGCCTGCATGCTGTTGTACCGTATTGAAGAAAATAAACGATAGCAAATTCCCTTTTGACATCTACCAGCCCTGCCTTTTCTTTGCTTAGCACATGCTTGCGATATCCAATTGGAACGTAGCATGCATACGTTAGATAAAGCATCGAATGACTTTTCCTTTACCTTTCCTGAATCGATAACGTACACCACGTCATCTACTGTAATACTCGTCTCTGCTATGTTTGTGGATAATATAATCTTTCTAACTCCTTGCGGCATTGGCCGAAATATTCTTTTCTGATCGCAAGTCTGCATGTTTGAGTGCAACATGAAAAGGCTGTACCGAAATCTTTCATTCAGCTTTCTCTCCTCGCCATTGATCTTCTCTCTCATGTTAACAATATCGTCGTAGCCCGGTAAAAACACTAAGATGGATCCCATTGGCATCTTTAAATGAATGTGCAGAATTAAACTGAGCAAGAGATCATAGTCTATGTTCTCATCATTGAACGTATGATGATATACGTCTAACAATAATTTATCATCTTCGGAGAGAGATGCACTATTAGAATTAGTTATTTCATGGTCCTGCACTGTGCAGTCATAGGTCTTCATGTATGCTTCAATTAAGTCAGCGCATTCTGGCTGATTCATGTTTTTTGCCCAATCTAGTGCAGTCCATTCATTTCCGGCACGTATATTTAAATTAGCGCCTAGATTGAGAAGTTGTTCAGTGGTATTTATGCAGCCTCTACCGGCTGCTACCATTAATGGTGTTACGGAAGTCTTTGAGTGCTGATAATCGACAGAAATGTTCTCCGATAAAATAAAATGTAGCAGTTGGGCGAAATTATCTTCCCCACCGCAGAGCCAAGCGTCGGATATGGATTTGTCCATTTCCTCTATTAACCATGGCTCAAGTTCTACTTTCTCCGCAACGGGCTCATTTTGCTGACCAAGAATGGGCGCCGGAAGTAGACATCGTTCAGCACCAGGATTGACCTTTGCATTTTGGGGCTTGTACTGTGTCCAAGACTCCAAGACTTTACGCTGATCCTTCTTGTTTGTCAGTTCTTTCTTTTTTGCTTGCATATCCTTGCTCATGTAACCTGTTATTTTCAATACATCCTCAAGGAAATAGCATTCGACGTCATAAGTTTTGCCGAGAACATTGATAACGGCGCAGTCGTTGAAATATTTCGCAAATATATCTATGTCCATTGTTGCACTCATGAGAATAACTTTTAGTGATTGAAATTTGACCAGAGCGTCTTTTAGTGTTATTAAGAGAAAATCACAGAATCTATCACGCTCGTGAACTTCATCTACGATTATATGGGTTATCATAGCCAAGGATGAATCATCTCCCATTAATGTTCTAAGAAGAACACCATTTGTACAATATGTCAATAGTGTCTTTGGAGATACTCTACTTTCAAGCCTAACTTGGTAGCCAAAGGTATGCCCTATTTTTTCATCTCTCTCAAATGCTACTCTTTCAGCCACCGATACTGCTGATAACCTTCTGGGTTGAGTACAAATTATTCTACAAGTTTGGTTTTTTTGTTGATAATGCTCTAATATATACTGAGGTACTTGAGTCGTTTTGCCGCTACCAGTTTCTCCTGCCAGTATCACAACTTGACTAGAACACAATGCGTGTAAAATTTCCTTACGTGAACTGTATACAGGTAGAGACTTGCGAAATGGCAAAATCTCATGATTAGTTTTCAGGTGCGGTACTTGGGGTATACAATTATTCAGCCTTCCCATTGTTGTAGTATTTGTATTAACTAAAAAAAACGGAAGAATAGTCTCTGTTCTTAATAATGAGAAGAAATCCTATTAATACTTTGTAGTTCTTAGCCTAATACTACTTACCATTAGTATTTACGACTCTTTCCCTTTCTGTTGGAGGAAGCAGATCTTGCCGCTCTTTGTTGCTTAAAGGAAACTTTTGTATCAAATTATAAATACCCTGTCTCGAAGGCCTTTGCAATTTAATTGCAGCATCAGCTTGAATTATAGTAGATCCTTCTCGTTTATATACGGTCAAGAACCTGTTTGCTCCTTTTCTATAAAATTAAGTAACCAAATTGGAGCAATTAAAAAACAGAAACATGTATTTACTTGTAAATGTTGCAAACAACTTACCCACGACTTTTAGACTTCAATCCAAGTTCTCTAGCAAGCTCATGAATGTATGCTCGCTCTTCTGCACTGTAAGATGACGGATACTCTAATTCTCTCTGATCAGGATCTTCCATTAACCGTTTTATTGTTAGGTTTACAGCAATTCTTGTATCTTCGCCAATTGCTGAATGTTTTCGATTTTTACGTCGCGGCATCGTTTATGTCTTTTATCCACTAGTTACTGAAATAATATATATGTTCAATCAGATTCTACAATCCCTTGAGATAATGACAATAAATTCAACCATCAGCAACTAAAATATTTCTCAAGATCAGTTAAATTTTCCGATACAGATAAGTTATAACAGCTATTGTATCAAATATGAAAGAAAAATTATATGGATATTTTGCATGGCACACACATCATTTATTTTTACTCGTAACGGCACGGTTATTACTAAACAATTATTAACAAAATATGTATAACAATGTAAGACATTGTAAGGAAAAATGCAATGCCAAATCTTACCAGCACAACAGGTCAATAAACAATCACCATACTGTTACGATATATGTAGCAATCGGAGTAACTGTACAGTTAGCCGTTTTTTAAGAGTCAAACTAGATGGCAAGTATCGACAGCCGTCAATAAATAGTAGTCAAGTCAGATAATATAGATTTATAGTTATGAAAATGAACTCTACAATGTAAATCAGTATAAACACAGGCCATATGAGCGATTTGGAAAATAATTACGCAGAAGATTAGCAATGTTTTATTCTTTCAAGTAGCGGAGTTCAGTATTAATAATAGAGCTGAATTACCGCCGCAGCGCTGATATCGCACAGTGCTATGGTGACTGAAAAACAATATGTGAAAAGCGCGATTTTGAATGGAGGACACTAGTGCTGGTACATTAATTAATTCTAAAAGCCATACAACAGGTTTGTGAGTCTAAAATGTATTTATGACTTCATTAACAAACCCCCTTTGTTAAGAAATATGATTAGGCAGCCAAACGAGCTTAGCTTGTCGCCCAAATTACACTCTTTAGTTGCCATTATATGGTTTAAGTTCTTGCCTTCAGCGAAAGCTTTTTTAATTCACAAATAAAATGAAATTTAAAAAGCAAATAATATACCAGAGGTAAATATAGTTTACTTAATTTCTATACTTTCTCTCTTTTGATTCGTAGGAACGATAATTTATTCAGCATTAAACAAATAAATGATTATTAAACATATTTGGACTTATAGAAGATGAATACAAGAATTATTTGAAGCCTTCTCGCATTTCCTCTCTCTCTCTCAAATCGTAACAGATCTCAACGTATTCGTTACAGATCGTTACAGATCGTAACTCTCAAAAGGGCATATAAACATAAGACTTTCAGCAAACATACCCTCTTTTGCATTTAGTCACACGAAATCATTCAGCATTGTTTCACGCGACAATCCGTTAATTTTTCATCGAATAGGTATTGTGTTGGCGATGTAAATGTATCTTGTACGCGAGCATCATCGTGTCTCATTTTATCTGTATGCATTAGAGGGAAATGCACCTGTGGTCTCAATAGATAATGCGCTTACAGCGTAATTACAATAATCCACTGACGTATAGAACTACTACATGATTTTCGCACGCAAAACGTATCGAACGATTGATCGAGAATGGATTCCTTACCATATGTTTCATTTAGTCTTTTTCAAGTACTTTTTATATTTTAACCCTCTGCAGCCGACTTCCCCTCTCAGGCACTAAAATATATGGAAAATGGGGAAATCCTGGGCGCAAAAGCTTAATATAAATTGATCTACACTCACATCAGATGCGTATTATGCACATACTTGTTTGTCTCATCCATGGACATTATGGCAAGGATGAATTTATTAACAAGAAAAATTGAAAATAAATTTGTTATCGTTAATATATTCGACGGAGAGCCTAGAGTGCAATTGTTGAGTAATGTACTTGCAGGTGCAACCATCTGATGTTGATAACTTCCTCAAGGCCGCCTCTTTGTAAATAACGAAATTCAGTAACGCAATCGGTCTGTGATATATTGTGGATCGATCATGGGCCGATACCTTCGGAACAGTTCAATGCGTGAACTATGTTTATCTTCAAAATGCAAGTATCTGTTTGATTAATCGTACAGTTAAACTAAATTTAAACGATTAACTATGCTGGTGGAATCGAACCTATATGTATGTATGAGGTCTCTGTTCTGCCACTAGAATCTGTTGAGAATTATGTTAAAATTATTTCAATTAGCATCCTTGATATTTTTAATGAGTTATTAAGTTTCTTTCCTTTTCGGGCATTGTTTTATATTGTTTAAATATACCCCTCCGCCAAATTATGAAATGAGAATTGCTGTCTCGCGACAGATAATAAGAAATTAGTAGCTCATACAAACTTATAAGATGTAACGAGATAAATAAATTTTAGCCTGTTTAATTATTTCCATTTTATTGCATCAAAATGTCAAGTATAATCATCGGTACCAATTCGATTGTTAGAGATTTACGCTTTAGGTCCATGTCACATAGCCGATTTACATTAATCTTAACGCTGATTCACATCGGGCATAAGTCACAGTCGGTACAATAAGATTTAGCTAAAGAACGATGCTATTTTAATTCGAAATTGCAATCGTCTAGTGAAAGCGTTGAGTGTGAAAGTTATTACCATAGATATATAATGATTTTATAATATGCATTATAAAGTTATGGAAAATTATGAATCATAACTCAGGCTACTTTTTCATGTCATTAGCTATCGTTATCTACGCTTAAAGAAAAGTGTGATTAATGATAGATGACATTAATTCGTAATAATGTAATCACGTGCTCCCCACCATTTTCTACCTCCTATATGACATCCCTAAAAAGTACTTGAGGTTATGTGAATTGTAAGAGGAGAAAGATTAAGTGGAAGGTGTAAATGGTTCAAATTGGCATATTGAAGAGATATAATTGTGGCTGAACGAATCAGCCAGATAAGTTGGATCATTTTCCAATGAAAGATAACAGGCTTCATCTCAATCACAGTGAAAATGGTGGTCGCAGGCTTTGTCAAAGCAGCGATACGCCGACTATAATTTAACAAGGAAAAAGTTATTGTTGAATGCCTGCACGCCCACTAGTTTTGATAACATTGGACAGATTTCATAAGTGCAGCATATATGCCACACGCAGGCACAATGAGCATATTACGGAAAAGGTAAATCTTTATTATAGCTTGTTGATGTTCTATATTTGAATTTATTTTGCATCGTTTTTATATATTTTCAGATTGCACGACTTTGATGATGTTCTAAATGGTGAAGAAATAGATATAACCAGTCTTAAACGACTATGTTTCCATGGTATGTACATTGATTTGGACTAATTGTTACATCTTTTGTACAGTTACAAAAATGATAAATAGAACAAATTTTGATATATGACATTTTCCCTTTGTATTTTAGATACCATACATACTTTTCTTAACTTGTAATATTGTTCATTACGTTTAAAGCAATTTTGATTCAGTCGTTGTTGGTATGATCTAATTGATTTTATTAATAGATTAGTATAAAATGCTGAAGTGTAATATTTCGTGGACTTTGTTCTTAAAATAATCTGTGGCCTAAGCTTATCGTAACAGTTTATATAGCTCTTTTTGCGTATAAAACGATTCCTAGCTTTGCTGTAAAAAATATTGTGCTACAATTCATTATGCTTAGAGACTTTGTAAATTTTTGGAAGAATGTTATAGTGATCTGAATTTTGATTGAATTACAGGTGTACCAGATGAAGGAGGCCTAAGACCACTTTGCTGGAAGTTACTATTGAATTACTTACCGTCCACAAGAGCTAGCTGGTCTGAAACTCTCTCACGAAAAAGAGAACTATATAAAACTTTCATTGGTGAGAAACGCAACTGCTCTGAATTTTTGCTTCATGGATAAATTTTATTCGGGGCCATTTAACACTTACTTATTTATCAATAAAAATATACATATCGCTACAGATGATCTCATAGTAATGCCTGGAGAGGCAGATGTGGATGGAGAACGTGTGGATGTCACATTACAAGATCATCCTTTAAACTTAAATCCAGATAGCAAGTGGCAAACATTTTTCAAAGATAACGAGGTTTTACTTCAAATAGATAAAGATGTCAGGTAGCAAATAGTTTCTATTTAATTGATTAATGTAATACAAAAAGTGGCATAGGCATCAATCAAATTTTTATTTTTTTTTTTTATAGGAGACTTTGTCCAGATATATCATTCTTCCAACAAGGTACTGATTATCCCTGTAAAGCTATAGTAAATGTCAGTGGATCAAAACGTCTTCATCGTCGTGTACAACACACTGTACTTCGAAGTGCTAATGTAGAGAGGAAGGGTCTTGGCATAACAAAGGTAAAGAATAAATTTTATTGCTACAAAAATTACATAAACTGTTTTTTTGAAATCTTCATAATTCTTTTTTTCCTGCATTCCCTATTATGGAAAGCAGCAGGTAGAGTATCAGGTTTAGTTCATCAGATGAGTCATAGCAATTAAAACACAATACTGATTCTTTAAAATCTAATACGAACTTATTTTAGATAGCAGTTTCTGTAAGAAAAGCTGTCGAAGATTATGCTCCATTGGCGGAAGGTGGTGAAGCACATTGGGAAGTCTTAGAGCGAATTCTATTCCTCTATGCTAAGTTGAATCCAGGTCAAGGATACGTTCAAGGAATGAATGAAATTGTTGGACCAATATATCATGCGTTTGCTTGTGATCCTGATCATCAGTGGAGAGGTACCCAAATAATAACAAAACATTGAATAATTATGTAATTTCCAAACTATTCACAAACTATTCTGTTTTCAGAACATGCAGAGGCTGACACATTTTTTTGCTTTACAAATCTAATGGCTGAAATTCGTGATTTCTTCATCAAATCCCTTGACGAGGCTGAATTTGGTATTAACTCCATGATGAGTAAATTGACACGACAAGTTAAGGTCAATGATCACGAGGTTTGGCTTCGACTACATCAACAGGAATTATGTCCCCAATATTACAGTTTCAGGTAAAGATTTAAAACTTCAATTAAATACTTGAATAACATTGCCTTCCGACGTACTATCCATATATTATACATTAAGATTTTTTCTTAACACTTGTTGACATTTTGAACTACGTCGGTAATGACGGTTCCTTCTTATACTCTTATTGGAAAGTTCGTTATTTACAGATGGTTAACGCTGCTCCTTTCTCAAGAGTTCCCACTTCCCGACGTTATGAGAATCTGGGATAGTCTCTTTGCCGACGAGAATAGATTCAGCTTTCTCATTCATATCTGCTGTGCCATGATCTTGTAAGTCTTCAAAATTGTTAACGTTAAATAAAAATGTCTTACCTACGTATTCTTAACTTTCAGATTGTTACGAGATCAGTTATTGGCTGGTGACTTTGCCACGAATGTAAAACTCTTGCAGGTAATGACGATACGATTAACAATATAAACTCAAATAAAGCCATACCGACTTCAAAGGGAACTAATAACATGGCATTTCCTTTACCACAGAACTTTCCGTCGATGGATATTCAAATTGTACTCTCCAAAGCAGCGGCATTGGCAGGGAAAACTTTGAATTCTTCTTAACGAATGCCGACTTATATTCTTCCAATTAATGCGATCTTTGAGGTAATATAAAAATAAGAATAATGAATGGATTCGAATTATCCTTGTATATGGTATAAGAGAAGAGAATATAAATTCCAAGCTATATATATATATGTACAATGCGTATCTTGGAGTTCGATGATATTTTTACGGTATTATAGTTCACTAAACTCCGCAATTTATAAAAAATAGTCTAAGCATAATATATAAATTATAAGCCTGCCACATTGCCGAATAATTTCGTCGGGTCGTTAGGCCGGATAAGAAATGTTTAGTAAAAAATCGCAGCTCGATATTTAATCCACAATTATTTTACTTCGATTTAAATTCGAAGATATGTTCTACATATTGTCGCTTAAAGCGTCACATTTGAAGAAGAGTCGAGGAACGACTTTTTTTAATACGATTCAATTAATGAAATGTTTTATATAAATATATATCAGTCCCTCTAGACTACAATTAGATCACTACCATTTGTATACACGACGGATATCGTTGCTGTGAAATTATATTTCATGATCTTATTTTTCTAATGATCTGCGTCATTCATTTTACGTTTTATATAATAAACACTGTTATATTTGCAATCGCCTGCTAATGTCATTAGACCAAATAGTCCTATCAAGTAATCCAAAGTCATTCTTCCTCGTTCATTCAAAGAATATACCATTGTCCTAGAAATAACCACCTGGTACACAGGTGGTTAAAAATTTCTACATTAGTTCCATTGAAAAGGGTCGTGATCTTATGGTTCACAATGTAAAAGAGTCCCCCGAAACTGGAACTGATCTCTGCTCAGACTAAAGAGTACAGATTCATTCCAATCCGTCATAATGAAATTCTCGTTAATTTGTTAAAGTCTGCAGTAACGTTAAAGCCAGGAGTAGTGTGAAAAAAAATCTTTTGTATCAACAATGACAAGCATGAAATTGACAGAACGGATCAATTCCTAGTAAAAATTTCTTTAAATTTCAACAAAATCTACGTAAGCTGATGCAAACAGAATAAGTATTCCCAGCTTGATTCACAAAGGGAATACACGATGATTACTATTAAATTAATAAACCAAATTCGCTCGCGAACTGAATAAACTGAAATACGAGGATTTCATTTCGTGTCATCTTCTCTCAAATGCGATGATTGGACCGAAATCCAAGCGCGGAATACAAATCAGTATACGTTTCTGTTATCTGATTCTATACTATGCACGTAACCTACAAATTCCTGGCAGGTAGCGTGCATACAAATTATCCATATAAAGAAATGAGCGCGAAAATATGAAATGCCAAAAAGTGCCAGAATCAAATTACAAAGACAAAAGATTGTGTAGAATATTAAGTAACACAAAAATTTTGAATAAAAAATACAAGTATAAATCTCCGGCAAGGTCAATAATTTTGGCCCATATGCATTTACAAAAATTGTAGCCCTCGAACCGACAGAGCATTTCCATAGCATATTACCAAAATCAATAAACAACCAAGTTTCTGCTACGTGAAATGAAAAGTGAATAATTAATTATATAACTTTTATTTATATATATTTTTTTTAGAATTTACCTGAGCACCGATGTATGGAAACGCCCACGACCCATGTCGCTATCCTCGATGATCGCTGATTTATGTAGCATTGTGCCTTTAAACCCTCGGTTATATATGTACCGGGGTGTATCCACAGACACGGGCACTGGCTACAATGGATCTCGCGCTTCCAGTCGTTTTATTATTGTCACCCTGTATGCATTTTGTTGGTGCAACAATATCGCTCGCGCGCCACGGCCAAGCGTAGCGAATCGAATCACGCATAGGATATACCAGAAAGGACGAACGAGAGTAGTTCATGGATACGAAGGAGACAACGAGGGAAACGAAGAGGAAGAAGATGGCTGGTAACCTTCTGGATTCTACACCCTTGAATGAAATAGGCATAAAAATGGGCAAGGATCCGAAAAAATGTAATTGCGTGGGTGGACTTTTATGGCGGCTGATTGCTTGATTTATAATCTCACTCGAGCTGCACTCCCGCCGACGGCTGCGTACATGCATATACGATACGCGTGGATGTCCTTTCATACATATACATAAGCTTTTGCAAGTTCCTACCCCATTCGAGAAGACACTCTGCTCCTGGCAATTTTTACCGCTTCTCATTACCTAACCGACCCAATCAAACTACTGATTGAGGAAGATTGCGACAAAAACAGGCCGATAACACGTCTACGATACACGCCCCCGTCGTAAAGCCTGATCCTGCGAAGACTGACTGGGCCTACCAAGCGCCGCTTTTGCTTAATCAGTGATCATGCATTTTACGAGGGTGCAATGAGACGATCGTTATACGAGGATATCATCTATGAACACGTGGAATGGCCGCTATTTATTTTACCTTGATCATTTATTACATTTTACAGTAAATAATTCCACGAAATTTCACATCTGACTTTATTACCGTTTATCATTAGTGGGGTAATACCGATTAAATTAATTCCGCGTGTATATAGCTTTAACTATATCAATGAAAAATTTATTTTTATTTGATGAAATTAATTTTGCAATATTTTTTTCATGTTTCTCGAAACTACCCAAATCGAAGATCAATATTGGATACCGGAAGGGATCATCTCTCGATGAAGATCCAAAGATGGAATTTATATCCCGTTCGATCAAACGTCACGCACCACCATCCCAAGACGTGAAGCATGCTTGCACCTCTATGTATATATAAGGTCCATGCGACCTGCACAGCCTCGAAGTTGACGAATGTGGTAAGATCAACTAAGGGTGACTGGCAGATTGTTCGCCAGCGATCTCAGCGGTGGTCCACACTGGGTAAAGATCGTTCCGACGAACGGATTGATGGATACGAGCCTTAAAGAATGGTCTCAGCCTTTTCTTTATAAACTCACCATGAAGACCCACGTGTCCGCAGAATCTTCGAGTACGTCACGCACAGGCCCAGAAAGGATGCTAAAAGCAAAAAGAGGTTAGAAATTTCATAAAAATCAAACCCAAAATTCGCATCGTGCGTCATTTAATATCTACTCTTAAAATCATTCCAGAGAAAGCAAATGGCCTACCGAGAAGTCATCGAAGCGATTAGTTCGTTGGTGGTCCACGTTTGCCGGTGTCGCATCAAAGATCTTAATCATTTATTTGTATCTGTCCGTCCTCTCAGCATCGGTACCTACCTGCTAGTTCCTCATTGTGTACTCGTCGAATCCTCATGAAGCGACGGCGAGCTTGCGACGGCGTTACAAGACGATTTTATTGGCCGATCTCAAGAGCCCATTACGTAATAACTCTCCGCCATCCGCCATCGATCCTAGATCAACGATAAACGATCGGTAGATACGTACCGTAAGGATCTTTCTTTTGGTGATCGCCGCTGCAAGATGGCATTGATTACCGATCAGGTACCCCACGTATAATACAGCTAAATACAATAACGATTTCTAAATTCCCTAATAGATATACTCGCTCTCTCCCTCTCTGTACCGCGCATATATTTACAGTACTTAAAGAATTTTTCACGCTTCTAATCTATACGTCTTGTTCCCAGTTTCCACTGCAGCGCCATGGACTTTTTGCTTAGTCAGCTGAAAAATCCTGAGAAAATGATGCCAAGCGATATATCCTGCACAAGGCTGCAGGTGATCCATCTCCTGGAGGCCGATGTATGCTTAATACCCAGTTCACACGCAGTCACGTATAACACGCGTGCACGTACTACTTGGTGCAGTGTGTCGGTGAAGAGGATGCACCATGTAAAAGGTTGGGACGGTACTGTTAGAGACTGTACATGGTCCGCGTCCCATATGGATATGTACCTGCCTACATTCCTCCACTAGAATCTTAACGGCTACACGTTTATCTCTCTCGCCATGGTATGGCATTGTGTGTATATCTATAGTTGCGTGTATATATATGCTGCATATAAGATGCATGATGGATACATTAGAGAAGAGGATGGGAAGAAGGTGGAGAATCTCGGATCGGCGCTGTATTAATCTTAAACGCACGTCAATAATCAGACACATTATAGATCCTTGGGATCAATGATAAAAAAAATCTCACCGAGTATATGGGATACGTCACGACGTCATATATCCAGAGCAGGAATGTCACGTGTGAGTCTTTCCTTCCAGAAATCTGGTTTATTGCAGTGTATAGATATATATTTATTTTTTAAATATTTTTACAGCTGGAACTCTTCATAGTACCTGATCATTTTGTTTCAACTCTTTTATTCATCGATATCCAACGTGAGTCATGTATTGGTTAATAATGGTATTCGGTTTTTGTATAGTTAAATGAGCTCTTTTTTTTTAATATTTTTTTTTCTAACGATACATTTTTTTCAGACTGATATCTTTTATCCGGATGCGAATATACTCTGAATGGGCTACGAGATAGAAATACCTAATAAAATATCTCTCTGGACCATAATGAAATCCTCACCCTCACGGTGCAATGGACTCCCTCAAAGTTTAGCTATCTCTAATGAACTGGTAGTCCGTTGGTTAGCAGGCACAGTATGTATGCTTGTACATATGTAGCTACAGGGTGTTAGATAGGGGATTGGCAGCCCGTCGGGCTCCTTCGGTTCTGGAATAGGTAGCTGTATGTACTGATACAAATAAATCCCGTTAGTACTCATGGTAACTGAGTAACTATATATGTAGAATATATAGCGCATATAGCATATAAGCGATGTAAGCCAAAGCCGCTTCGTGTAACGTCAGCCTACCCAGATACAAGGGCTAACGCGATTTTCGCATCTGTGAATATTTGCCCGTAGCTAGTATTAACGTGGTAGGTCATATACCAGGGACGTGTACGTACATATGCAGATCGGGTGGACCGTGTTCTCTTTGGGTGGAATTCGGCTAAACCATACTGCTGGTATATGTACGCTGCACTGCGCATGCGCACGGATCTAATACGAAGGGTTGTCAGGTTGTTAGGTTAGGTCCTAGGGTGTTCATGCCGTTTCTTCACGTTCTGGGGGAACTGGGAATTTACATTTTTACGGGATTATACGGGGGGTTGGACTCCTACCCGCTAAGGGATTAACGTTAACAGTTACAACTGTAATAATAGATTTGAGGGTGGTGTTGAGAATTTCATTGGGGTGAATGGCTGGTGGGGGTTGCAAAATAGGCTTTTTTTTTTTAGAGACGTGGCTATTGTAATCCTTTCTAGAGATAGTGAAAAAAAAAGACAGTAATGGGCTTTTATGTCATTTTTGTTTTAATTGGCCATATGGTGGGTTTGGGGGCAGTTTTGTTTTTAATGATGGTGTTTGACAATTTATTTTATGTGTAGGTATGTTTGGATTTAAATATCATGTAAAAAGCGGGTTTTTAAAATATACAAACTATATTGTTATTGGTAGGTAGTTTAGGCGAATACACCATAGCCATACTTGGCGTGTATAAATAACGTCTCTAGGGATATTTGAATTAGCCAGATCGTTGATCCTGTAATTCTCTCTGATCCTTGCCATCCCCTTTTCACCCCATAGTAGGGTAAATCCTACCGTGTGTCACATGTCGCCCGATACACAGTACAAGATCATTTCTGGTCATTTAACAAGGTACGTTCACCAATTGATTTGAAATTGTAAGAAAAGAAGGTATAAGGTATATTGAAAAAGTTTTTTTCTTTTTTTTAAATTCTTTTTCTAAAGAATTTTTTACACCGTTACGTCGACGTTAATCAGCGCGATCAAGCCAAAAGATCAAAGGTCCTTCCTTACCACGAATGGTAAATTGCATGCAAATGAAAATGGAAGAAAAAAAAAAGAGTTCAAAATTTCTCCGACCCTTTCGTTCCTTCCTTTCTTTTATATCTTTCCTGTGCCAAAGACGAATTTCACCCACAAATTATTCGGTTGTACGATTTAAAAGAGAGGCCGAAGAGGGTGAAAGTCCATGGACCACAGCATCCGTTATTGCCTTACAGATTACGCGAAAGCTCTTATCAAGGAAATTTACAATCAATGGAAATTGCTTATTTCTCACATTTTTACCAATAGACGTACTTTTCTTTTATAATCAACGATATATGATACTTCTGTGCGGATTATATTTTATTTTCAATAGTGAAGATCTTATTCGCACTTGACATTTTTTATGGGGATGGTCCAGTGGAGGTACGAGTACAAGGGGGGTACTATTCATGATCTGCAAATTTCGGATCAGTCAGTGTATTGTTTTAAAGACAGTGAATGGCGACAATAGAAGCCAGCAGCCACGCAGGGTGAAACGTTCGAGCCAGTCTGTAACGGGATTATAAGGGTTGCTAAGAAGAGAAACGCAGAACGCAGCATAGGGGTGGACCTGATCGAGGGTGCGGACAAGTGGACCGAATAATCTTGACAGGGAGGTGCGACGGCCTCGAGGGACGCTTGACGACTAATTCAATTCTTAATGGATCGCTGGATTTGCTTTTGAAAACCTGCCAAAAAACCGCACCGATCAAAGGAATCTCTCATTTTTTTCAATTTGGACAATAATTTTCAATTTTTCATTTCCGTACACCCTTTTCTTCCCTACCCACTTACACAAAATCACCAAAAATTCTTCATACTGTCAGCATCTAATAAAATTTTGGAAAAATTTTCTGACGTCTCAACATTTTTATTGCATTTTTAAAGGGATGAAAATATTGATTTTTTTTTTTTTCCTTTTAATTGCGATAACCACAGTGCTGTATACTGTGTGACCCCTTTTTAATTTCGCCCCAATTTGACGTCCCTGGTATTTTTATTGCAAATTAAATAGAATCGCGGCTTTTCCCATTGAAATTCAAAGAGCGGGTTCTTTTTATACCCAAAACAGAACGCCCTGTGCTGCCTACACACATGTCCTGGTCCCTTGTGTAACCGTCAATGAATGCTCAAAATATTCTAGTGGTGCTAGCCCTTTGAGTACGTTGCAATGCTATTCATAAATCTGTCGTCGTACCTAATGACTGAAATTATCACTGGAGAAATTATGGGATGATATGAGTTCGGGGAGTACGTGTACGAATGTGAGTGCGTGTTGTGTATATCTATATATATACATATTTAGGGGATGCTTGTCGACGAATCGAGTACAGGGGGTGCATATTTAGCAATTATTCAACATTGTAACCAAAGGTATGCGTATGTGATATGTGGCAATAATTTCAATTCGCAGAAATCGTGCCTTCTTTTAAAATTGACACAAAAATAGGAAATTTGATAGGAATTTGAAAAATTTGCATAAATTTATTTATCTCTGGATATTTTTATCTATTTTATTGAACGCTAGATGCTGCACAGTCGTATAAAAAATTAAGAACTCTATTTCAACGTGTTTTGTTGCTTTGTCAGTTCAAGGGAGTCAAAAGTCAGAAGCATATATATTACATATATGTCTATAGATAAGACACTCGCGTTTGTCTGCGCGATGGTATCTAAAAAATAGTAAACTGGTACAGAAGAATTAGTTCATTATTATGCCTACAAAGTCGACTAAACATTTTGAAAAAAAAAATTAATAAAAAAAAAATATAAGTTTCTGACTTAATACTATTGGCATTCACATGTAATTACGTAACACTATTTTTCCATATACATATTTTGTCCATTGATTTAATAATTTTTGTAAAGTATTTCGTTACGTCCCAAAAAATAAACATATCAGCATATACAAAGAATTTCGAAAATATTTCACAGAAAAACAAAGTCATGTACCACCAGATTACCGGTACATAATATTTTTCGAATATATAAATTAAAATAAAAAAATGGTTCCATTGTTAACTGCACCAAGTCACCGGAACTAAGGTATTCCGTCTGCGTAGCTTTGTCAGGAGGGTTAGGTGTGTTTGCGATTTGGGATTCGCGAATCTGCCCGGGGACAAAAGAGAAGAGGAGCAGAAGGGAGGTGAGCGTGAGGAGTCTATGGGAGGAGAGGGTGGTTTAGCAAAGAGTAGGGAGTGGGCGAGGGGAAAGGGGGGTGGACAACCATATATATGTATATACACAGGATGCGTAGCACTAGCCTGCGCAACATGGCGGATTGGCAAGAGGGTTGGTCCGGAGTGTACGACGGCTGATCAGGGAGGCAGAAGAATGAAATGATCGAGTTATGCCTGATTGCCGCTTGTTGTTCCAGGTCGATAAACCGAACCGAAGCCCAGTGGGTTCTGTCCTGTTCTACCCAATTTTACGTATCCGCCAGGCGCCATAGGTCTCTCCTTCCACCCCGTTGTACCTATATCCCACCTCCAGGCTGTAACGGGCTAGGCCTACGTTATCCAATTACTGGTACCGGATAGACGGTAAATCGTCAGGTGAGTTTGGCTCGTCCTTTTCTTTTGTGACAGTATAAAAGTTCCTATGGTGACCAAACATACTGATATGTTCTTGTAATACGAAAGAGATGCATATAAAAAAATAATTTTTTTTTTCTTTTTTATTATACGCCATCTTCAATGCATCTCATCATTCGTTGACTTTCTTCCTGGAATTGATCTATTGATCGATCTCGAGTCTTTACTTTTGCTCGTAGATTTCGTAATCGTTGCTGGTAATACGCTGAGGCCAAGACCATGAGGAATGTAGAATGTAGAAGAGAAAGGAAAATACAGTATTGTACGTTTTCTATGGTATATTCATACGTATTGTGAACTAGCTTCACGCGCATTGCTTCGCAAGGTAGATGGACGGGTCGTCGGTATAGGTGGACACTGTAATCGGTAACCGATACAACAGGATCGGCCGTAGCCACCTGGTACGTGTGGTACACGTATGTTTCTCATATGCAAGGCCAATCATATTTGCTGACACGTCATTTTTATTCGTATACGTTATATTTATATAGAGGTTCGAATACCCTATTCTTCGTGTACCTTAATGTTCTACCTTACCGACAGTTCTACATTAACCGCTACTGCGAATTAGTTATATGATTTTTTATTTTAAGTAAAATTAGAAAAATAGACAAAATTCGTGTGCCGGGTGTACACGTCAACCCGGTTCTTCGTTAGGGTTTGGACTGGTTTCTGCGGTTTTACTCTTTTACGATTTTTGCCACTTGTTGGATCAATCCTATTAGGATTACCCAGTGTCCACTGGTTCTTCCTTGTATCTTGGTTAATTTACTGTGTAACGGTGCACTACGCGGAGATTGAGTTAACGTTAAGATTAAATTGGATTTCGGTTTTGCTCTGGCCTTGCTGAAACTTAGTCATCCGACAAGACCCTTCTAATCCATTTAAGGTGGTGGCAGCCTGGTGACTCTCGTCAATGTCGACAGGGTAGAGTTCAGAATCGGTGAGTTTGTTAGCCCGTGAATTCTGTCTTTGATATTTAAAAGAATCTCTTTAAAAATTTTTTTTCTTTTATCTTTTCTTTCATCTGTCTTCATTTTCCCTTCCTCCCCTCTTCATTTCTCTGTCAGGAAATACAAGCGTCAGCGGCGTTTCCTGTTTGTCAAAGCCGCCGGCATAAACATCCTCGCGAGCTGGTCGGACCGTGCTGAGGACGGGCGTCGGCCGTGGACACGCCCAGCGTCGCGACGCTTTTATCGATCAAACTGTCGTCTACCCAGAGCGTCCATTTTACTTTTACGTGAAAACTCAGCAACGGCAACCACCGACTTTCTCCTTTCTCTCCGGATTCATTTTGACAAATAATTTTTAGCTCCTTATCAAACGAGTCCAAAAATCTCTCTAGTTACCGAAGAGGATCACGGGTATATGAATCTCAAGATTTTAACCCGGGATATTCGATTAATGGCATAATTAAGGAATTTTTCTTTGGTTATTTCTCTCGCCGGATTCACTATATACCACATGAGTTAGGGTTAGGTGCGCCATTGGACCAAGCTTATAGAATCGTATATCTTTCTACAGTGGCTTATCATATTTATGGGAGCCACTGAAAGCGCACGACATGGAAACCGCATCTGTCCGCGTGCATATTTTTAAATACCAATTCACTTTGCGATTCTACCAACCTGACTCCTCGCCATCGGCAGTCACGAGGCTTAGCAATTTACAGGCCACCGTATGTGAATTGATCTGAGCTTCGCCTGTATTTAAATTACCTTACGAATAATGTTTTCTTGGGCTATGTAAATAAATGTGCATTCTCGTCATTAAAACGAACGATAAAAAAGTCGATTAAAAAAATACAAAAAATCCACTTATAATTTATGCAAAAAAATAATATCGACCGTTATCGTTTACCAAACTATTCGTATACGTAGCAACAACGAGCGTGCATAATACAGAAAAACATTATGAATAATAATGAACAAAAATATAATTTTTTCAATAAATGCTTTGCAAGCCTAGTCTTTATAGTACGAAAATAAAACAAATCCATTTATAATGGCATCCAAGGGACAGAAAAATTACGTTTTACTAAACGGATGACGTAATAAGCAAAATTAAAATTTTTAGGGATACTTACTTTCTAACCAAACTTATAAAGGGAGAAGCAGAATGCAATATGCAGTCGGTCGTTATAAGTGGTCGTAATTACCAGACTCCACTATATATTACTACCTACTGCTATCGGATTCTCCCTGGCAAGAAGACTATGTCAGAAATGACGCTTTTGCTCTTGCAGGTATAAAAATAATTATTGACTCTCACCTGTATTGAATATTCAATCCATTTGATTTCTCTATAATATAAGGGTGGCCGATGGCAGACTGCCCCTCGTCAAGAGTCGCACGAGCACTGAATTCGTTGATTCGAAAGAAATAATCGGATTAGCGTTTAATACTACCACGAGCCTCGGGGTTGTTCATTGCAAGTGGTGACTCTCATATATATACATATCTATACCTATATATAATATAGCTATAGCTAGAGGTATAACCTTGGTCTATTTAGCCTCGTCCCGGTGAACAATACAGTCCGTAGGGGTTGAAATCGCATTGGAACCCCGCAACTGCCACGTGGCCCCTATTACATAACATTAGACTTACACCCTCTTTAACCACCCCTACGATTCTAGAACAGGACGCTTCCTGACTCTCTTCTGAGTCCAGAATTCTGAACCTGATCCCACGCGAGCTTCTCGAGCGTGATTGTTCACGATTCGCACGCCCTTAGTCAAATTTTACCCGTCGCCATAACGTTACCTAACCTCGTGGTCACCAATACAGAATAGATATTGGGCATGGTGAAAGATCAAGGGCTGATATAAATTCGCAGGAGCCGCTAAGCTCAGCAATGGTCCATGGGAACAGGTTGTAAGCACGGTGCTCAGGTGCCTCGTAAAATCCATCAAAGACAATTAACCACTCTGATCTGAATTTTTCCTAGAATTTAATACTAAGGGCGCGTAATTATTTCACGAAATTAGCCTATTAACACGTCACTTTATCTTTAATTAGACTGTACTCACTTTTTTGTTGAATCTGTTCGTTGTACGAGAAACACGGCTGATTGCACGTCACTGTACATATTATATGTTTTTTTCAGTGTCATCTCTATGAAGTATTCGGATAGATTAAACGGCACTATCTCTATCAGGGCTATTTGACGACGCTTATATGTTTCAAAAACCAGAATTTTCGTTTCCCGATGCGAATGTGTTGATGTAAACAAAGCAGAACCGTCCGTTTTGAGCCGTAACGGACGACCCGTCTAAAAAATGGTATGAGGTTGACGTTTTTATCCCATAGATGGCGCGCAAGTCTCGCGGTCAACGATGTGTCGTTTTAATCGAGTCACGATCCTCCAGAGAAAAGATTTTTCTATGGGCTTCGGGACAGGAACGCGTTATCAAAACTAAACCAGCTGATATTCTTTGGTCGTTCAGTGGACCTCTTCGTGCAAGAGATCATCGTGGATCTTTGAAATTCTTCCGAGTCTCTTTAACCTCAAACGAACATTCCGGGCTAGTCTCGCGCCTTACGGGATCTAGAGTGAATGTTGGGTAGGTGGATTTTGTGAGGTTAGGTTACCTACAGTTTTGATGATAACGAGCGGATTTGCAATCACGGTTACATTGTGCGATCCTGCTGTTAGCTAACTTCAAGAGGGATGAAACTCAGACGCCTGAGATCACAGAGCAGGAAGCTGAGCATGATGGCGCACGCGGTGGAGTATGAGGAGACTTCAGACGAGGGTAGCGAGTGGAAATACGAAAATTACGTGAGTGTAATATTCACAGGATTTACAATGTACGTAGGATACATACCATTATGACTCGTATCACGAATTCTTTTGACAGACTGTTAATTATACTGAAAAAATATCGAATTGAAAAATATACGTAAAAGTCAGCATCGTTGTCACAAACAGTATTCAATTATTTACATATCCGGTAAACTATTTTATTATACGACAGCCTGTATAATATTGGATACTGTGTACCGTGGTATTAACATTTTTTTTAATTCCTGATATGTTGGCTTCACTCGCCACAGGTGTCACGGTAATGTTTACCGAAAAGAGACGGGAGCGTCATTCAAAGTGAAGTATAAGTAGTGAAAAAAAATGCGATGAATGATAAAAAAAAATATGAACGAAGAACAGGAATATACAGTCAAGGGATGTTCGTTCGACGGATTTTCCGTGTGTTTGCACAGCAGGCGGCTAGACTGAGCAAGTGACATGTCATGCCGCTTTCTCGAATTTGTATTCTTTTATACGATATTCGGGTGACAACAATATGTCGCTCTGAAACGTGGAAGAGGAAACGTACTCTGGGCCATAGGTGGTGTCGTTACCAGGGAGGGTAGATGGCTCGTTCGAGGGTTGTAGAACGCATGGGCGTGTCGAATGCGTATGCGAACAGGTCAACCCCCTTTATCATGATAATGTGACGTGTGATCGCGTTTTGAATACGCAGCGCATTACTCTAGTAAAGCTCAGGATGGTAATGGTAAAATTTAGTAAAATTCAAGGAAATTCAAAATATATTTTGCTCATTTGCAATTCTCTTGCTGCCCACTTAAAATTCGTAAAATTTACAATTGAAAGGCGTCCAGCGTAAGCTTGGCCAAGGTGATTAATTTATCAAAATTATTTATTCCCCGATTACGCGACAAATAAATACGTAACTTTTTACGCGATAAGTGATATCACCTAATAAAATGATTTTTTTGTATCAGCAGTTCACAAATTGCTGTCCGATCCATCCTCACCAAGATGCTCCCATAGATCATCCCAGTGGAAGATGCTGGAGACATTTTTGGAGAGTTCGCATTGTTCACTGGAGAAATACCGGCAAAGGAACCCTGGGGTTTGCACGAGTCTCTCGGAGTGTCCCTTGGATGTCCTGCAAGGACCTTTGTCCAATGACCACTACACCATTCGAATAATTCGACTCCCATTTTTCTCGCATTATACTGGGTAAGCGTTACTAATGGCCACCATGGACCACTCATCCTATCCGATCCCTCCTGCCTATGTGACATATGCACGTAGGAGCATATAAAGAGTATAGCACGTGTAAATACATATAGGCGTGTGCTCATATTCAACAATCGGATACGTATAACCAGGTATTTATTCAACGCAACTAATTTTTCACGCCAAACCGCCGTTTTCTCTTTTTTATTTCTAACACCACCTTTTTGCTTACAGAAGTACTCAGCGACGACTATAAATCGTAAAAATTTTATACGATCCACTATTACGTTTGCCAAACAATGCAGTCGCAGAACCGAACACCGATTGGCCGGAAGAATTCAAAATTTTTTTCTCTCCTTTTTTCGCTGTTAACAATTTCTACGCCATAGGAAAACTTAATGCTGGTGAGAATGCTCGGTGAGATGTAACGTGTAGCTATTTGATTTTTTGTCATCTCGTTTCTTTTAGGAAAAGAGATATCCCTGAGAAAGATATACCTTTTGGTGTCTAAGAGTGGGCATTTTCTCTCATTGAAAACAGGACCACTGAGGGCTGTCATGGGACGAGGGCAAGGAGGAGGGTGGTTTGTCAGGTGTGAAGTGTACGCCGTGTCAGTGAGAATAAGGATAAAAGAAAAGGGAAAAGGAGTCAGAGACGAGTCAAGGACCCCCGGGGTGCAACAAGATGCAGATGCACTTTTGCCCGAAGCTCCGAAGGGAAAGGTCTGGCAAAGAATCGCTAAAATATTTGTCTTCCGTTACGAATGTTTCTCTAGCCCTGTATTCCAAGCGGTCCTCCGTACAGGACTGTATGTATCCAGAGATTACATAATATCCCACAACGGCAACTTGAGTGCCCTGCACAATTTGCCCAAGATTTTTGTCGATACAAGATGGGAAACGTTAAAGGTATCTTTTTCAATTTATAATAATATTTTTTAAAAAATTCATATTCATCCTGGCATCTCACTCTCCTAGGTACGCATACCTATCCCAAGGGTTAGACTGCAGTAAAGATGGAGAAAGGGACAGACAAGATCATGCAGCTTGTATAGAAAGGCAACATGCACGTATATAGCGGGTGTCGAAAATATATGTGAGTAGGACATACATGGATACACACATGGCCTGCCTGTGGAGAGGATCCCAGTGATAAAAGGCGTTAGTCCATTCCGGGATGATTTATGTGTCGGCGCGGCAGAAATACAAACAGGTGCCCGAACCCCCTCGAGAACCGAAACTCATCCAAATAAAAAGGGGAAATAAAATATATCTAGGCGTAAATATAAATGGGAGGGGGCCCTTCTCTCTCCCCCCCCCCCCC
>NW_014333173.1:83748-142705 GCF_000341935.2 Cephus cinctus | reverse complement strand
CCCCCCCCCAGAGTATGCCCTTGTGACTTTGGACGAAGGCGGGGGAGTTTTTCATTTTTGTGTCTCTTCGCTATTTTATCATAAAAATTCTTTACGCCTTGTAGTCATGGTAACGGTCAACTCTGTTGTGTATATATATATATACGTATATATATGTATACAATATATATACATCGCGGATGTTTTTTAATCTCAAGATGGCGCATCTTTATGTGAAAATACCTGTGCGTATTTATCTGTTTATATGGTAACATGTTACGCATCGACGAGCTAATGTAATCTTACATCTTCACATCTGACCGACGTGTATATAAACCAAGTAGATCCTCATTGTCAGCCAGTGACAGAAAGTGGTCTTATCTCAGAGGATTTCCCTGCGGGTTATAACAACACTGTACACAGTGACACGAGTCTACCTAGTTCTTGCCATTAAATTTATTTTATCCTCGGATACCTATAAAGTTACAAATATTTGTATTAAGAATCACCCGAGGCGAACCGAACGAGCGTGAATACATTAGGGAAGTAAAATAATCCCAATATCAAATAATACGTCTTACGATTTATTTATCGAAATATCTTACCCGTTCGTTTAACTTGAAAAACTTGCTTTCTCAAGAACTAAATTTATTTTATCCAAAAATCATTGCGTGGCTCAAATTATAGTTTACTCACCGTTATCTTTAACTAGAGACATATATTTTTATACGCACTTAATATTTCATATTATTATTATTATTATTACTATCACTAATGATTGCACAATTATATCTATTACAAATTTTCCTTCAAATAACTCTATGTGGCATGGTACTCATTCCGAAGGTACAATTATTTTCACTATGAACAGTATGTAGCGTATACGTACTCTTGATATGTGTTGTACACGAGTAATGACGTAAAAGGGGCGTGCCGTGGGCGGTGCTTATTTTATAGACTGCGTTTTCAGTCCGCGAGAGGCGCTTCGCTCCGTCACTCCCCTGTTCGACAACCCTGGGGCAACACACCGATACACCTTTGTCTGTTTCTCTCTCGGTATATGCGTAACGTAGGACTGCGTTACGCGTTACCAATGGTAGGGGCATGATCGGGACTTCAGTCTTCTCCGGACCACGATTCGGATCGGGATACGCATCTTGGACAAAGTGTGTTACCCTAACCTTAAAGCGTGAGGTCATTATATTATAATTGTTATTTTGTTTGAATTCTGTTACATCGCCGTGATCTGTTACGTGACACGCTGCTTACTTTTAATCTGTGCAGGAAGAATATCTGTGCGCGACTTTTAACACACTCGTCAGCCAATTGAACCAGCGTAAACGAACGATGAATGGAGAGTTATTTGTTTTGTGACGCTTACTGTCATCGTCTCGGATTTAAACATGAAGGTATGCCTATACAGCTACGTCCGATATGTACATACATACACGCAATGATGAAAATTTGATTCAATGCATCAAACTTTGACTTTTTACTTGGTACTAGACCCATCGTATGTACAACCAACGTCCACAGTTCTATGTAAAATACTTTGAATAATTTGTGTGCGCAAGGGGAAAAAATGACGTTTGGAAAAAGTATTATTAGTATTTGGACAAGAATTTTTTGGTAGCAATGCAGCCTGAATTCTGTCAAAATTTACCACTGTGGCACGTCTTACTGGTTGACTTTGTCGACAATTGCGAGTTTACATTTTGATACGTGATGTGAGGCAATGGCGACAATATGTATTTGCGTTAGCTGTTTTGATAAAAAGTGAAACAATGTCCCAGGATTTTCAAAAATGTAGATAATTGGTCTTACAATTTTTCTTAGGTCCTACGGTATGATCAGCGATGAAAATTTTCTTCTAATTATTAATCGTACCGAGCGTAGTTACAACGACAGGAACTCATCAACGGCTCGCAACCCAGGAAAGATTGATTGCCAGCATCTATCACGTGGCCATCCTTAAAGCTCATCTCTCGTATCGCTACTAAGGCGACTAAAAGCAAAGCGGCTGGTTGTAATTTTCAACGTGCGCCTCCTCGATGACTGTTTACGATTACACCTATAAGAGCGTAGACCCGTGCAATGGTCCCCGGTAGTCCTCAAGGTGGACACGCTTGACCTCTGGACGTTACGAGATTTTTCACCACGTCCGACTCGTCCCCGTCGCACGGGACGTCGGGGCCAAATAAATGATTACTTTCATTATTCTTCGGTGTTACTTGCTGATTGCGTTCCTTTAGGCTTGCTTTGTATTGGGATGAGTCGGAGAATTGTTATGGATATGTCTGGTCAATTTCTTTTTTTAATTATGAACGAAGCTTAAGGGTCCCGAGAGGGAGATTTTGTTTATTATCGTTATGAACCCTACCGATAGCGTTACATCTATAGTCACGTAAGACCGTTTGGCTAAATTACTATAATTATATCGATAAGGCTCTCCTGACGGCGGACCAATCCAGTCGAGGATTCTCTCGCGGGTAATAACGTCCGGGGGTTCCCCCGTTTCGAATAATCGGGTGCAATCTCTCCCGTTTATCGTAATTATGGTAATTTGCGTTATTCCGGATTTTGGGTGGAGAAAGATACTTTTTCTATTATCCACAAAATTATGATTACGTTTTGCGGGTTGATTGATTTGATCGAGGTTTGTGAAAATTTTGAAAAAAAAAAATTGCGATGCGCTTCAATAACGTGGTACTAGGGGAAATCAGTATGGACTTAAAAATTTATTTATTTGTATTTATTCATGTTCGTCTCGTAATGAAAAATAGAAAAAAAATACGTTTTCGTCACTGTGTACGTATCTAAGGTCGCATTCCAGTATATCGTAAATTACACTCTATGGACCATTTTGGGTCTTGGTCTTGGGTGCTCGTAAACTTAGGAAAACGTAATAAAGAGCCGGTCAGGAGTCTCCCTGGTCCAGGAGGTTATGTTGGGCCTTCGGGTGGGACCAGGTTCCGTGTTGCGAGTGACTTTCTTACCGTCGCGGCACGATCGAGCTGTTCTTGTATGAGACTGACACGCGTTGTGGGTGGACCTTTAAGGTGGCAAGTCGGGATGAGATTGAAAAGCACAAAGATATAAATCACAGGCGGGGAGGTTGAACGCCTTCAGCAGATCATAAATCAATTGGCTGTCCTGTTACACGTGAAATTATTATAGGGGGCCGCAAAGAGATGAAAATAAGATGAAAATAAAGATCTAAGGAAACGGTCGTTATCTCTTGAAATTACCTGTCGTCGGACTCGTTATGCTTATTTCCATTGTCGATATCCAGTCCTGTACCGGTGATTTGCTATTATTTTTTTCTCCAATACGATTGGCTGTCCTGCCTATTGTGTCTCGCGCTAACCACGTGGGTAAATTCGTGAGGTCGTTTGTTAATCTTTCGATAAAATAATATCGACTGGTCCATAAAGGGGTAACGATTGTTTCTCGGCCGGAGAATCTTGAACTCATTGATTACCTGCTGAGTGCCAGTCGAGTCTTTTGCACGTGAAACGAATCAGCGAACGAAACGAGGACAACGTGGATTCGCTTGCATTAAACATTATTAGCAGCGCAATAATTAATATTTCGAAAAGAACAAATTTTGAAAAAAATTACCATTGCTGTTGTAGGTCTCGCTATGGTTTATTTTGTCAGTCTCAATAGAGACTTTTTGAGAGGACATTTTTTTTAAATATAAATATCGACTATTGCTGTAATAATCGTGACTGTATATATTTTGAAAAAAAAATTTGAAAATTAAAAAAATTTTGATCTCAGCCTATTTGTTGTAGTTGGCCGCGTCGCGATAACAAATTTTTAGTACGGATAAGGATTTAGATCTTCGGGATCGAATGATTCTTCTCACGAAACCGAATAATTAATTTATCCCTCCTTTATACCTAGATTATACAGCCTCTTCCTCACAGACTTAATTAATTAGTTGCCCGAGCGCGAATCAACGCGGCGCCGGCAAAGCGATCTGACCGGCTATTCGACTACGATACCGTCCAGTGTAATAAAGAGGAGAGATAGAAGTGGGTGGGAGGGAAAGGGAAGCAACATAAACAATGATCGGACCTCAAATGAAATGAAAAGAAAGTAAACCAGACGATCTGGGAATAGGTACGTGCTCGATTAATTGTAAATTGCGCGAACATGGATAACACCTTGTTACGTATATACATTAGAAATGCCTTCAGCTGAGCCATTGTTCGAGACTTACCTAACCCGACCCGAGGATCAAGACGAAATTTATAATAGGTGCGAAGCGATGCTATTCCTTCGTATCGCAGTCATTTATCATACCTAACCTTAATTATTTTTACTTTGTAATATATTAATTGAGATTTCGAAACGGTTCTGGTTAGGTTTCAAGTAAGTTTCTTGTGAGCTATTAAGATTTTTGAAAATCTTTCAGGAACTCGACGAGTCTAAAGCCGAGACGTGAAGTTTTAATTTTCAACGATTCCTTGGAATCTAATCTATACTTTTTATATGGAAATTTCATTCTGATATGCATTTGAAGTTACTACGTAACAATTAGCAATTGAGTCTGAATATTTAGAAGAAAAGAAAAAAGTAATCAAAAATACCGAGTCTGACAGAAATAATATTAATTTTATAGATATATCGGACAACCGTCACGAATGAAATATATAAAAAATAATAAAAGGCAAAATTATAGATTTGAGGAGAAAACAAAATTTTCTCATTAAAAAATGATCCTCATTATCGAACACTAAGTAAAAATATTTTTTTCGATCGTGACGTTACGCAACAATTTTTTATGAAACAATTGTTCTTGATTTTCCAGACCGAGATCGAAACGGACTCCGATTGCCCAGACAGCTTGATCTGCTCGAACAACAACAACAACATAACAAAGTCAAAGAGCAACATCACCGAGAGCAACGATGGCGCGGAGATGGACTGCGGGGGTTGCGGGGAGAGTGTGCGGGAACGTACAGTTTTGTGCGTAGGGGGTAGGACCTGGCACTCGAGGTGTTTGAAGTGTTGCGCATGCGCAAGACCGCTTCACGATCAGCATTCCTGTTTTCTGCGCGGCATGAGGCTCTACTGTAGACACGATTACGCGCTGTGAGTAGAAGCGCTGAAAAAAGATATAAAAAGAAAAGAAAAAAGTATCTAGTATATATTCCTAGTAGCCTCTGGTATCAATGCACCATAACCAGTCCCATTCGTTTGAACTCCTACAGTGTAAAGGATACCCCGATCCTCCTGGGTAAGGATTATAGATTATCGATAAAGTGTACTGCAGTGGCACCCCTGGTGACTTGGACTGGAACTAAGATGATCTTAAGAAGACGTTCCCCGGCTACCATGGGAGCACCTCCGCCGAATCATTTGTTCGACTTAGCTCGTAACTCGTGACACTTCCATAACCGATATCAGGACACCCCGTGGTCCACGGGGGTACACGTGGTGGATCATCGCCAAAAGAAGACGCTGGATTAACGGGCGCGTGACTCAATGAATTTCAATAATTTGTCCTTGAACTCGCTGTATTTCCCATTCGATATATCGATTCGCCAAGGTCGACTCGAGCCTTCATAGACGGTACCGGCTCAGCCGATGACTTCCTGGACAAAGGTCCTGACGACTTTTTCTGACCTCGCGTTGTACCCATCAGTCCATAGGTGTAGATACGAAGAGATATAGACAAGGAATGAAAAAATAAGACCCGTCGCCGTTGGGTGATTAATGTCTTCCGATGCACTCTTACGGCAAGGACCTCACATACTGCCGGCTATTCATGTCGGCATACGTGTATCCTGAGTCCCAGATAGTCACGCACTCTTGGACGATCCTCATGAACTTTCATCTTGGAAGTGATACCTGGGACGTTCGGTAAGAAACTTCATGCTAGGTCCCAGTTCCGGATGCTTTGGATAAGAGTATAGAATTGTTATTATTATATTGAGAGAGAATTTGGATAATTGAAAATTTGATAAAAGTACGTATAGCGGGTTAAATATATGTGCGTACACGTGAACGTCCCGCGGACGTCTTCGAGAAGACCTCACAGTGGAAGCAACCTGCGTATTCCATGTGCGTGCCTATCTGTCTCATTCTGTGGGTGAATGCCGAGTCACGAGTCACGCGAGTCAGAACTGCCGAGTGTCAGTGCCGAGGAGTAAGGAATTCGCCTCGTAAGGCCCCTGGGCCAGCTGTGATTCTCTTCTGTGCGGCGTGCGCTTTCAACTAGAAATCGTAAGGCCCCTCTCGCCCGCGAACGAAGCTGGTGTCGAAGGACTTTCTTTTTTATTTTCGTCCTGGTGGTCCTTTTCGAGTGTTTTTTTGTTAATGACGAAAGCTTACGGGAAAGTCATGGAGACTTTTCGAATTTGAACTTTTCTACGTGGTCAGAGCTTACAGCCGATATGCCTCTTTCGGGTATGAGTTATGGGTCAGCCCGGGGAAAAACAAATGAATAAATTAGGGCGGGGCAATTTGGTAGCCGACGTGCGGGGCCCTAAGGATTTATACGGGAGGCCCTGTTGCTCGCGATGCCACGTATATAGAGGGTGGCGCCACTATTTATGTAAATGAATTTCATAGATACTCCACGGATACAAGGCAGATTAGAGTGGCTTACCGGGGTTCGACGTTCATCCCCCGATCCAGGGCCGTAACAAGTTGGGTAGCGTCTGGCTGGTTCTGGTAGATTTGAGGCTCCTAGGCGTGTCCGTATCCTTTATGATTAACATAACCAATAGCCGAATGTATACCGATGGACCATGACGATGCGCCGGAGGATTCACTGATCCCTTCGTCTTCCTGGCTTACCATATTTTTCCATACAATACCTAACCTCACTTTTTACTTTGCGCTCTGGCCTTAGCTCCCTCTCTATGCATGCGCACCGGTACCAGTGGAAAACAGAGACATTACTGCTGCGTCAAAGGAACACGCTTCCGAATGCCGGATCCCCACAGACATTGGGTAAAACGACGTCGAACCTTGTTTGTTCCTTCGTTCGCAGGACCTTCGGTGCCAAGTGCGCCAAGTGCGGCAGGAGCGTCGGCGCCGGGGACTGGGTCCGCAAAGCCAGAGACCGGGTCTACCATTTGGCCTGTTTCGCCTGCGACGCCTGTTCCCGTCAGCTGTCCACCGGGGAGGAGTTTGCTCTGCTGGACGCCAGGTTGCTCTGCAAGGTTCATTACCTTGACGTGGTCGAGGGTAACAACACCTCGTCCTCGGAGGACTGCGATTCCGAGCACGGCGGCAAGGGCAGCAAGACCAAGAGGGTCAGGACGACCTTCACCGAGGAGCAGCTCTCCGTTCTCCAGGCCAACTTTCAGCTGGACAGCAATCCGGACGGTCAGGATCTGGAGAGGATAGCCCATGTCACTGGGCTCAGCAAGAGAGTGACCCAGGTCTGGTTCCAGAATTCCAGGGCGCGACAGAAAAAGCACAGTGGCAAGATCAAGACTCAGAGTAAGTTCCCTCTTGATATTTTTCATTTTTTTACGGAATTTCAAAATTAATTCACACTGCCGGAAGTCTTCAACTGCAATCGCAGTACATTCTCAAGCATAGCCTACCTTGCGTTCTTATCGCCACTCCTGGTTCCTCATTACCCGTTACGCTTCTTCAGTGCACCATTCACCACCTCTGCAACATCATCCTGGCGACCTGTACCCAGCTGGAGTCAACGTGGTCGGAGCTTACCTAGGTAACTACCAAGGCGGAAGTGTAGGAAGCGAAAGTCCAGGAAGTCCACTGACACCCCTCACGCCGTTGACGCCACTCACCCCCACAACACCGACTCATCTTCAGGCTCAATTCTGTCATCAGAGTGGGTAACTTTCCAATGATCATCAAGATCCACCCCTCTCACCACCTCCCCCAAACTAAACCCTTGTACACCCTGCCAAACCGTCATCCCTCTGTACAAGCTCATTTACCCTGTCAAATGATGGAACCTTGTTCCAGGTAATCATCCGGGCGCCAAGGCCGGCTAAGACCAGACTCTCAAACCTTCTTTATATTTTTTTAATTTCTTTTTTTTCCCTTTTGTACATTTCCCTTCAATCCTTTTTCTTTTCCATCCCAATTTCGCCTAACTCATCCATGTACATAAGGCAAGGAGGTCAGGGTACCATTGTAAATAGATATTAGCTAGAGACTAAGGGCAGATATGCATCTACCACTTTATTTATTCCATGTCCACTATAATCATGTACTACACAATGTAACGCCTGTGCACCAAGTGGATGGTATTCCAGGTAGAATGATCCACGAAAATTGTATAAAGTGTGAGGAAACGGTACATGAGTATCCGCCTTTGTAATATGTAACGTGCGTAATGCGTGATGTATAAAAAGAGCATATCTTGGATATCGACAGTAGATCCAAGGCGTTAGTTAAGGTCGTTTACATACACGAGAATAAGTGGCTCGTGTTAACGTTATAAACCGTACTGTTAAAAATAAAGAAATTCATTGATTGTTAATATCGTTTATTTATTTGATCGTTAATCGCTCATCGGCATTTCCATGGGAGTTTGAAAATAATTTATTTACGAAAATTATGTATGCCTGTCATATATTTCATTATTAATTCTGTATACAATATTTACATCAAGATTCACCTACAGCTTCCAATACAAATGTTACAGCGAGAACCATGCAGAATCATATCTTTTTTAATAACGCCCGACACTCTTTTATTCCTCTTTTTCACAGAGGACCGTCTCGCTTTTTCCTCCTTATAAATAAATATGAAAAGGAAAAAAAAATAGCAAAATTTGTATATATCCCATTCTTTTCTTCTTAACCGAATAACATTGAAAATGTAGATAGACTCGTTTTTTTTAATCATTCGATATGCATTATCTATTGGTAATATGACTGTCTGGAGATCATTGTCAAAGCGTTGATAGGTGCAAGCTTTAAAAAGCCCTATAAATAATTAAATGACAAAAAAAATCTATATGATACATATTAGACAAAGGATAAACGTATGTACAACAGATATAGTTCTTTAACGTTTATGCACTAAAGTGCTCAGGCCGCAAGGGCTGGCTCACATTGGGTTAAACTGAACTGAAGATCAGTGCGGTCGTTGACCTGAAAATTCTAAAGAACGCTCAACGATATAAATATGAAGAAACAAGGAGGTATATTTCATAGCGATGGCGTCATCTTAATGACAGATGGGTTGGCACCTTCAATATTTTATTTTAATATTAATCCCAAGCCGACGGCACTGGGAATGTATATAAATATCTATATGCAACTATGTATAGGTGTAGTACGAGGTCCTTGGAAAGTGCGTCCAAGTTTTTCGTCCAGCCAAACATCTGAGAATCCAGTCGATCTTCACAAGTCCTTGGATCCTTGTCCGAGTAGCGGACCAGTCGGATTCCTCCTAGAGGAATCACCTCGGGACGTTTCATAAACGTCTCGGGACCTCAGGGCGCGTACGAAATCCCTTTCGCTATTTACAGTTTCCAAACGGACGGGGTCCTCAAACTTCGTTCGGCATAGAGAGCATCATAGAGTCCTGGGACAACTCGTCCATAGACTGTTCCGAGCCTGAAACAACATAACCTGTAAATTAGCGTATTTAAAAATCCATATTCTTTTAAACAAAAGGAAAAACCAAAAAAAGAAGCATAGCCATAAAGTTCTAACCGTGATTATGATACATGGAGGGCGTAGGACTTTTGCATGTAGCAGGACTCAGCTGTGTCTGCTGTTGACTCTGCTGATGTTGCTGATGCTGAAAGGAGTAGGTCAGGTGGAGGTTGATGTGTCTACCGAAATCCCCAGGCGACGCCGACGAATTGGGGGGTGACTGATGAGCTAACGATAACATGGATTACGTGTATCAATAATTGATAAAGAATAATTATTAAATTAATTAAATCGCGTAAAAATCGACTCTCACAACAATGAATAACAGTACCGTGCTGCCCCTTCATCTTGCCGGTATGAAGATGTTTCTTCTGTCGGGCCCGAGAATTCTGGAACCAGACCTGAGTGACCCTCTTGCTGAGTCCCGTGACGTGGGCTATTCTCTCGAGGTCCTGCCCGTCAGGATTACTGTCCAATTGAAAATTCGCCTGCAGAACAGAGAGCTGCTCCTCGGTGAAGGTCGTTCTGACCCTCTTCGCCTTGTTGCCACCCTTGTGCCCGCTCTCGGAGTCACCGCCTTCTACGATAAGCCCAATTAGATCATTCCCCCTACCAATCGGATTGCCAATGCCCCGTATCATTGTCAGCAAACCACCTCACCGTCTGACGAAGTATTGTTACCCTCCACCACGTCAAGGTAATGTGCCTTGCATAATAATCTGGCGTCCAGAAGTGCGAATTCCTCGCCGGTTGACAATTGACGCGAACAGGCGTCGCAGGCGAAGCACGCCAAATGATAGACTCTCTCTCGGGCCCGACGCACCCAGTCACCGGGACCGACGCTCCTTCCGCACTTTGCACATTTGGCACCGAACGCTCTGCGAATAAATACACATACTGGATACCCATTCAATTTCTTTACCATAAATCATATAAATCGTACGATTCCCAACAAGCTGTTTTAATATCGCAAAGGTTTATCGCAGAACGGAAGATCTATTCGTACTTAACCAGCTTCCCTGCGCGAGACGTTGACGCGAGTCCAATAACGAAATTCAAATTTGTAACGGTTACCGCGGGTAGTGCGCAGACGCTCACTGCGCAGGTATCACGCAAGTGTAGCGGCAGTCGGGACGAGAAAGGTTCGAATTGGAAATCGGAGACATAATAAATAACCAAGAAGGTCAATGTATAGCGATAGCAGTGTGGGTAACTGATACACCCGTATTTTTAGTGCGTGTCGCGTTCATGCGAGTATCGAATGTAGTATACTACCGTAGTCAGCATTGGCGCGTGTTTCGCGATCATTTATTTCTCTATTCCGCCGCCAGGAGTCATTCTTGGCAAATGTATCCCGAACGAGAACTTGCAGGCTGATCAAATAAACCTCTGCCCGTTAGGACGTTAATGGAAGGTTCGCCGAAGCGGCGCGTGAACGATATTTCTTAGTTTGCTTAAAGAAATCTCAAGGAATTATTCCTTTTCAAGGATATACACATAGTAGGCGCTAATACTTTTTTCACTGGGTGTAAGACCTACGCCCGTGTAAACGGTAGCCATGTTCTGCAACGGGGTACAAGACACACGCACGCACTTTCAGATGAATGGGTTGGTCGCGGTTTATGCAGGATCAGGCCAGAAGGATCGTATCCTGTCCCGGGATAACCCGGTGGCCGGTGCAGTCGGTAATTAAACAACGACTAGCGGCCATTAGCCCATTATCATATTCATGAACACGGAAAGTGCATCCCGATTCCATGGGGAGAGACCCAGGCCCAGGACTCTACGTCGTCCTCCGCCTTCGCATCTTAAACGCGACGACCATGCGGAATATTTAACGCGGTCAATCTGGCCTTATAACGTCGCCACGCGACTATCCCGGTGGGCTGCGTTACATTCCAAACGAGAATCCTAGAGATCCCATCCTCTCTTGTCTTTTTGCTTCTCGATTCCGCGTCGGCTTCGTCGAACCCGTTACGTCGCTACATCTCCTTGTCTGGTCCGTTCCTGATTGGATGGGAAGTTACGCTACGCTCGGATAATCCTATTGTTTCTCTTGGGACCATAATACCGTGATTCTTTTGATGACGCGCCCACGGAAAGACTAGACGGCTCGGAGCGCGGGAATCTTATGGGGATTTGAATTTTGAGTGAGTCGTCCGGGGCTCTAGATGTTTTTTTCTTAGATCTTACTTAGAGCATTACAATCGGGCTCTGCCGTGCTTACTGCAAGTTACTTAATAAATACGGTGGAGACTCACGATTTTTTTTTTCTTGTAATTGTTATCGATTTATTACGAATTTTTATTTACTTTTTTTTTTTCTTAAATTTAAAAGCATATTTTGTATTCACCCCAAGAATTCATTACGAAGCGATATAAAGTGACCATAAAAATTACGCGGCAAATTCCTACGGACCTCCCCGCGTGTCCATTCTTATTTCTCTGGTCGAGGAGTCAACCGAAAGGGTCGAGTTTTCTCTCTCACGGACGGGATGACACAGCTTCCAAGAATGAAGCAAGGAAAAGGACTCGCCATTATTGTACAGCCTAATTCCCTATACAGATCGACGGGTACTAAAAAAAAAAACATTTTTAAGATCATTCTAAAAATCACTATCTCAGTTAAAGATCTTCGCCATAGGTAAAGTATTCGAAATAAAATTTCGTTATATTTCGCAGCCCGTAAATTCAAATCATCGTCACCTTATATCGCATCGGTGTAAGCGAGTATATTGAAATATTTTTTTTGAGAATTCCAAAAAAATTTCCATCATAAATACCAAAGCCGAGTCTCAACGAATTCCGTGACCGTTTCGATTTTACCTCGATTACGACAATACGACCCACGACTGTACAATCGTACGAGTACAGGACAGATTGCCGAAGGCGCCAGTCAGATATCCACGTCAGATAACCCTAGCAATGATACTATTGTGATCGGATATTATGATATACGACACGTATGGGTTCGTGTACATGTGACCATATAGATACGTGCTCCACGAGTCCATTACACGTACGGAGATCCGTCCAGGCATGGGTACCTGATTGACAGTTGGATAAACACGTTAGCCAGTCTCTACGGACCTCCTGGACAATTCACGAGTCACTCCCGAGGAACAGCGTACGTACGGGACCCATAGCGAGTACACACGAGACCCGAAACATGGGAACCAAGTAAGATCCCGACGCTCGACGCAGCGATCCCCAAGAGACTGGTAGAGAGAACGAAAGAGACTCAGTCGTCCTGGGTCGTCCGACGGTAATCGAGGTCTTCCTCGAGGAATTAGTGCGTGGTCACGAACCAGGTGTCGAGGTCGTAACGCGAGGTCATCCAAAGTCTCGAATCTGTTATGATACTCGTGGCTGGGGCTGAGCGTAGATCCAAGAAGGTAACCCTTGGATTTTCAACAGGAGAATCATTGTTCCCGTATACGAAGACCGATCCACGCCTAGGCTCCGTTGTCATGGAGACCGCTTTGTTATTTTCGGCGATCCGACGGCGCAACCGCCTAGCTTCTCCGACTGCCGCATTAAAAACTCATGTAACTGTACCGTTGACATCCACGAGGTATCCGTGTCTTACTGGTACGTAAAGGTTCCATGAAAATAACTCACAGAGCGTAGTCGTGTCTGCAGTAAAGTCGCATTCCGCGTAGGAAACAGGAGTGTTGATCGTGAAGTGGCCTCGCGCATGCGCAGCAGCGCAGGCATCGTGAGTGCCATGTTCTGCCACCCACGCAGAGGACTGTCCTCTCGCGAACACGTTCCCCGCAACCGCCGCACTCCATTACACCGGCTGCTAGTTTCGAATCCACCCCCGGGGTTGCGCCAAGGGTTGTTGTTTGTCCGACGGTCTCGCATATACTCTCTGACCCCATGTCCTCCACTTCGGTCTGGAACAAGACGGAGAACTGGGTGATACCGGTTGGTTATATACGTTGTGTAGGTTAGAATGGGTCCTCGAGTTGGTTAATGCTGCGGAACGGAGCTCCCGTCGGTTGTTGTATAGAACTGTAGGGCAGCGTAGACGGAAATAGAGATGAATATTGGAAGAGCGATTAGCGGAAGGGATGAATTCACTATGGGATGCTGCGAGTAAAGATGGGACGTAGAGTCGTGTATATGATTGATATGAAAATTGTCTGGGGTCTGTTGAGGTTGATACCCTCGTACCAATTTTCAAAATGAAGGCTGCACCGGAAAAGATGGATGATCTGCAATACTTTGAAAAATATTGTTCGTGAGTCTGTTAACCCATTTTCAGCCAATAAATGTTGAAGGGAAATTCGAATTCTTATTAAAGCGTCTCGATCCAGGTTTTGGATCATCTACGGGTAAACTTTATTTAATATTAAAAATATCTAAATCAATGAGTCCCACAGTCAGAGTCCATAGCTGAGGTGGTACGTCCACTTTGTTTCAAAAGGGAAGTTGGGATCAATTTTCTCTTTAGACTCTTTTATCCTTGTTCATTAAAATTCAAATACAGCTTCCATAAAGTATGTGTTTCATCTGGCACCCCCATTGGTAATATTAATTATCGATTTGATGCGCTCCACAATCTGAATTACGTCTCATGTTTCCCAACTATATTTATCATATCAACTTCGTACCTATGTAAAATTATATAATCAGATATTTTTCATATTAAATAAAGTTTACCTAAAAACGATCCAAAACTTGGTTCGGAAGGCTGTAATGAGAAATTGAGCTTTTTGTTAGCATTCCCTCGCTGAAAGGGATCAACAAATTATCAACAATATTATGAAAGACAGCCGACAATATAGTTAATTTGAACTTTGAAAAATAGTAGCATACAGACAGGAAGCCTCAATGAGGATAATTATTGAGAGAAATTGAAATTCTAAATATTAAAAAAAATTTTCACTATTAGATTTTTGTAGTCGAACGGTACAACCCCCGATTAGCGGGAGTGCAGTTATTTGGGGAGATAAGAAGCATGAGAGTTTTACATACTACTATATAGGGTGTGTTCCGAAATGTACTGACAGTACTGTAAAAGTAGTTACATCTCTCTTAGATGCGTATGGATGAATAATGACACAGCGTTGGATACAGTACTGGCAGTACTTATCAGTACATTTCGGAACACACCCATAATAGAAGTAAGGATGTATATGCGTTACATTTAAATTGTGTTAGGAGACAAAAATAAATTACGTTTAATTCGAATCAATCAGAATTTCAGTTATCCGTGGAATTTTCTGTCTCGAGTCTCCCCGGTTGATCGGGGTCCTACTGAATACTATTCTCGATAGGAAAATATTACCTGTACGATTGCACTAGTAAGGCATAGTAGTACGAAATCATTTTTTTTTACTATTTCAATGACCTACTCGTATAGTACCTAAGTCGATGAAAGGTAAGAGATAAATTTCATAAATTTATAGATAAAAAGTGTCTGAGACGAAATTGGAAATAATATGCACGGTGTAATCTTTGGTATGGAATATTAAAACATGTACTGTATATATAATAATATAAAAGAGAAAATAAATTGTTTAAAGATACCTAATGTAATTTACTATTTTTTTTTAATTAAAAAATTCTACAGTTATGGCAACCCCTTGGTATAATAATTTAATTTGACAATCAAGCCTCTTCTGTTAAACGTTATTACTATTCCTACTGACTTTCGCTGAAAGTACAGTACTTTTTACTATTCACCTTTCGGCTGAGTTACTATGTGATATAATTTTTATTTTTGAATTAGGGGAGGTTCGAATTTTTATAATTCGTTTAAACGTGAATAAATGCGTTGGACTGAATTTCGGACCAGATTCAGCCTTGGTCGGATTCATTTGAAATTTATCGAATTTTCAAAACTTACTTAATCAGCCTAATTTTAAGGTTAATTATATAATTCATGTAATCACAGAAAAGGTATACAGCAAATCGTACGAAGGTTCGTAGATTTTCAACGAGCACCGTGTATTCTTAATGCAATGCAATCTGGTGGGAGCAGGAAGCCAGTTTACGAGTCTTAGCAAGAGTGAAAATATCTGAGGTGTCCTGGGGGCAGCTGGTTAAGCGTGCGAGGAAACCCCATGGTGTCCGACAGTGCCGCCAACATAACCACAGCAATTCATCCCTTACGTGTTACATCCCCTTTCAATGCGGCACACAAATACAGTTCAAAGTTGGAACCGTACCCACCCCTACACACACATCCCCATATCCAGTGTATATCTCGTTGGGGGGTGTGGGCCATCCCCTAGTATGTACAGGCAACAAGACCAACCCCCTAACATCCCTTAAGTAAGGGCGCGCAGGCTACGCCTCTGTATTGGCGCATAATGCGCATCCAAGCAGACGGTCAGATTTTGCCTGCTTTCTGTTGGCAGTCTTGTTACACAAAATTCTACCAGTCCCTAACCCATATAACAGCCATAAGGAAGGAAGTAAGGTACCCATATAACAGACCAGTAGTTTTTTAATGAACCAAGATAGGGAAATAATGAGGGTAATATCTTGAAAATATTCAATTTTCATATATTTCAAAATAATCCCAAAAAAAATTTCAAGGACTCGATCCGCATTTAAAATAAAAGACCCAACTTGAAATTAAAAAAAAGGGTCAATGTAAAAATTGCACTTGTAGAAAAAAAGTACTCGAAATCATCCAGTCGCACATGCCTAAGGGGCAAATAAATAGGATACCAAGGAAAAGATGCAAATCGACAAGGGTTAATAATTTTTCAACTTTTTCATTGGATGATTCGCAATTTTCGAGAGCACCAACAATCATTCAAGTGCGTTGAGTACAATGGCGATCGTATAAATATGCTTGCTTCCGAAAGGTGGTACGAGTCATTTATACAGGGGGGGAAAAAAAAGGTGATGTACCAGATCGAAGGGGCGTGCGTGCGTCCAATAAAAAATCTGAAAAATGATCGACGCGCAAACTTCTACCCCTCCTTTCCCTGTCATCCCCTTTGTGCGGTTTCTGCCAAAGCTGCCCATACCGAACCGTACTGGCACGGCGGCTTCACGGCTGGCTACCTACGGGCCCATTCTCAACTCTAGTACATAATAAACCTGTAGAGATGTGCGGAGAACCCTAAATATCACGCCCCTGGCTCCCTCGTGCGACTTGCAGGACTTGCACGCTGTTCGTAACCGCGAGAGCTACAAATGGCAGAGATCTAACACAGTGGGACTAAACCTATGGGGCTGGTACTAGGCACTGGTATTATATTACAATGCTATTATGTGACTCCCGTCTACGAACATTGTCTGCCCTCCGTGACGTATGGTTAACCACCGTGTATAACTAGCCAAATGTTCACACGTTTAGAGGCGACAAACCGCGGGACTTGGATTTCTTACCGATCGGCCATTTTTATTTTATCTTGATATTTTTTTTTCAAAATCAAATGGTATCATTACACATTTTTAATAGGATTTTTGGTTACTTTTATTATTTTGACAGAACGGCTTTTTTTTGTTTTCATAAAGCAGATGTCAATGCTTTATTTTTACGGTATTTTTACTATGGGAGATTTCATATCATTGTAATGTATAATAAAACGTATTACAGTAAGCTTCGTAGGGGAATAATGTTTTTGAAAAAATTTCTTAGCCCGTTTGACATAATGATATTTCTCTTATTTAACTCTATGGTAAATAGAAATGAAGAAAGATGCAAATAGCCTGGATAATCAATATAAAATAAATTTGTAAATGCTCAAAATTTAAAAAAAAGTCAGAACAACCTTTTTTCAAATAAATATCCAAAACTAACCACGTGGTACTTTCCAATCTACGAACGATTACCACACCTCATATTAATCCTGATATTTCCAATAGGCCGTGATTAGTATGATAGAAAAAAATGCTGTAATTAAAAAATACCTAAATCGTGAAAAATTTCATTTCAAAAAACACCATCAATTAAAATACGAAAACTGTCCGATGCACTTTGCCTGATTTCGCCTCTGCTACTCTCGCAGGAGCAATAAGCGTCATTTAGTAAAGGTGGAATATACCTTAGCGCCTGACTCCACCCACGCTTTCGAGGAACCAGAGTTATTGGTGACAATAATATAGCGCTGTGTATAAGGCGGGATCGTAAAATCCAGGATTAGGCTCGTTTCGGCTATTAGTCTAAGATATGCGCCAGGATATCAAAGAGCCGTGAATCCGTATAACAGGTTCCCAGGTGAACTCTTAAAAAACCGAGTGTTAGAAGTTACGTGGTTATGTGATATAACAAAGATAAAATAATATATAATACGTAAAACAGACAATAAAGAATAATATGAATTTTGAATATTCCAAAAAAAAAAAAAAAAATTCCAACACGATACAAGTCAATGACGATCCATAAATTAGAGTGATCCAGAGGATCAACGATTTTTGAAATATCCGATTCTTACAGATCAAGCAAAATAATTCAAGCTTTTTATTAGCTTATTTGCCGGTTGGATGAACTTTGGACCTTTTGAGGAATCTTGACTCGAAAAAAAAACCTCTGTCCCATTCTGAGTTTCGAGTGGTTTCGGTTTCGGTTTATGAAAGGTCGGTATGACTTTCAGCTATGAAAGAGCCGCTACAGGGGGTCCCGTGGACCCCACTATGGGGTTTTGCACGATGGGCCCCTGTGTCACTTTTCGTTCGTGACAGCAAGGCCCATCCATTGAAACCGATACTTCTTTTCCTAGTATATATAACTACCATTTACAAAGCATCGGTTACCTACGGTTAGACCACTATACCTGTATATAGTACATGGAACAGAAATGAGTTTCCTATAACGGAAGAAAAATTTATTTACACGCTATTATATATATATAATTAGCGTAGGTATACTATAGATAAATTATATAGTCTATAGATAAATATATAGTCCGTTAAAATAAAATTTTCTAAATTATGATCAAAAAGTCGAAAATTAATTTTACATTTCACAATCAATAACTACCGTGCAATACGATTGGCTTGAGCGAGTGGCTTGCATATTGATTATAAAATATTTCACGAATTTGCTACAGCCACCGGGCGTTCAAAAATTTGACGGAAAAAGCAAAAATGAAAAAAAAAATAAAGAAGGAACAAAAGAGAACGAGAAAGAAGACAAGAAAAGCATAAGTAACACGAAAAAGAAATTCATTAACGTCAACTGGTACCGGGGGGTCAAAAATGGCCGCTGGCATCTTTCGCATCCTTCTGGGTCCAGGTGGGAACTTGACAAAGTGGCCACTACGGATGTTCTCGAGGACCTTTGAAAAATAATGGCAAGATTTTTTTTTCTTTCTAGGCGACAAGATTTTGCCGATTTTACAAAAAGAAACGACAGGGCACGAGCCTCTTCACGCCTTCGTACCCAGAATGCATCTTTTTGAAAATGTACGTATATCTAGGTATATACCTTCTCTTGGGTCTCACTCGTCCACGGTATATATATAATAATGGGTCCCTCTCTTGGACTCGGTTAGTCCCGGTTTGGCTGAACTGCTCAGAGGGGGCCACTCGAAATCCATTTAAATCGCCATCCGATTTTCGCCGGCAGGTCACCTTTTGCGAGTGTCGCCCATTGTGTATCGAACCTTTATACACGCCCTTACGTACACGCTCGAGCGTATATCGCTACAATGGAAGCTAGCCTATCATTTCATACAATGGGACAAAAGGACTTCTGGATGGACTTTGCGGCTTATATTCTTATAGCCCTTTTTTTTTACTTGGTTCCTTTTTTTTCGGATTTGAAGCAGTTATCGACTTTTTCTTACGCAATCTTTTTGCAATTTTATGAAATTAGGTAATAGGAAACACGTGGAAAAAATGTGTTTTCGCACTTGTGTTATCTATATAGATAGGACGGTTCCGGTTTTCAAGGTCACGCGAAGACGATTCATATTCAAGTAATGTTGTATGAATGAGATTTTATCTATATTTATCAAAGTGTGCTATACGATCGCTGTCGCCACTTTTTAAAATACTCGGCAAATATTTGGAGAGTGCGTTGTAGCGACGTCTTATCTTTCCTTTGCTTGTATTTTCCTTTCTCCTATCCGCCGTTTCTTCGTGGATATTCTTCTTTCTTTTTCTTCTCCTTGCTACACCCTTTTTTCTTCTCATTCTTTTATTTCTTTTTTGTCTTCATCGAAATGAACACGCAGCTTTCATGGACTAACGCCTTTATGAGAATCTACTTGAAAAACTGTCCCTGCCCCCCCCCCCTTCCCTCCCTACCGATCCACCCTATTACGATAACCGTCGCGCGTTGTGGATGCGACCAGATGCGACCGAAAGTTACGCGCCCGTTATTAATCTTTCATGGGAAGCGCTGACGTAGGTGGACCAAGGGAAAAAAATGGAAAAAATGAAAAAAAAAGTTTTTACTAAAATAACTAAAAATCATGATATTTCAAAGAAAATGGCCTAAATCGATAAGTTAGTCAATTTTACTCAAAATTAAAGACATCCTTATTGGGCCATTTCGGGAGATGCTCTTATGTTTTATTTTCTTTTTTTTTATTATTACTCGATTCGCTGATTCATTCACGCGAGTAACTGATTAAAAAAGAAACAAATATAAATTTACATACAAAATATATAGTTGTGCAAGCAGAGTTTGATTTTTGAGCTAATTAACATATGTTACATTACGTTACATCAATCCACGTTACGTCTCCTCGTGTCTACATGCTGGCGAAGAAAAAATAAAACCAAAAGGAAAATACTTAGTAGCATAGCACATAACCTAAGCTATTACTGACTCATATTTCATGTAATTAATTTACTGATGTTTTTTTTATATATCCAACGTAAAATTAATGATTAAATAATTTTAATAGTCCTAGTCTTATCACGAGATGCTAAATCTTCTGGCACTGAATTCAAAATTATCTAATTGTAATGGACGGGGATATGATCATACACATAACTATGATATATATATATATATAAATATATATAATTGAAAATATTAAAAATAAGTATTTTTAGTCAAATTATGAATTTAATCTTATTTTCATTGTCGAAATGTTATTATACAAAAAAAATATTTACAAAATTTTTTCTGTTCATGTATACTGACTTTTCTTTAAACACTTCAAATATATCATTTGGCTATACCGTCGATTAATCATGAATTGGCAACAATAAATTTTTTTTATAATCAATCAAAGATTCGCATATCGATCTCGATAATTTCAAGTTTCAAAACGTTTTTTTGCAGCAGATTAAACATACAGACAAAATTGGAAAAATAATATGTGAAGGAAGCACACTTATTAAAATACGTGAATCAGCTCCTGCTAAGAGATTGATATCGCTAATAAAGGATTCAATTGGTAATCGAATAAACACTGTTAATCAATCAAATAAAATGATAAATTGTAAAAATTATAAAAGCATTGTTAAATAAAATTAATTTTCATTTCAGCATAAAGTAGGAGTCCAAATTTGTATTACCTCAGATCCCTATCAACTGGATTGTAACTGATCTAGCTGGTAACCAGATATACAAATAACATTGAATATATAAAAAATTGATAAAATTATAATTTTGCAAATTATGAAAATCATTTTTTAAATATCGCAAAAAAAATTATTGTTTTTCATCTGTCCACGTATACAAAATATATCTATAGTTGGTCCACTAGTTCGATGGTTTTTTTTTGACAGTTCGAAATCAGTCAAGTCTCTAAGCACGGAACATGTGTCGTTGCATGAAATGTTTGTTACAAACTATATATATATATATATATTTTTGTACTGAATATATTTTAATATTTCTTTTTTAGCATATATTTATCTTATTTTATCTAAAGCCACGTGCGATTTGTTTTGAATGGATTGATTTCGAGCTGTCAAAAAAAACACATTGACCTCGTGCACCGACGATAATTTCATCTTCGTCATGTAAAACATACGAACAGTTGTACTCGATAGAAATAAAATATCTTTGTATATGCGTTATACAGGGTAATTCACAAAAAAGTATTCAGGTCTGATTTAACTTGAGTGACTATCAAGTTAATTGACCAACGAAAATAATATTGCTGACAGTGTTTGACAGTTTCATACGTGTATTAAATTGTGCTTGATTCTCATATAAAAATTCGATACTTCAATTCAATTTCATGGATGCCTGATTAATTTGTCCTTGAATATTCGAATCTACCGCGACAAGTAATTCCGCATAAAGAAAAGCCAAACGGAATAAGAACGATAAGAATTGCAAGTAGGATCCATCTGAAATACTTGCGATCCCGACAATTTTTGACAGTTTCATACGCGTGTTAAATTGTGCTTGATTCTCATATAAAAATCCGATACTTCAATCCAATTTCATGGATGCCTGATTAATTTGTCCTTGAATATTCGAATCTACCGCGACAAGTAATTCCGCATAAAGAAAAGCCAAACGGAATAAGAACGATAAGAATTGCAAGTAGGATCCATCTGAAATACTTGCGATCCCGACAATTTTTGACAGTTTCATACGCGTGTTAAATTGTGCTTGATTCTCATATAAAAATCCGATACTTCAATCCAATTTCATGGATGCCTGATTAATTTGTCCTTGAATATTCGAATCTACCGCGACAAGTAATTCCGCATAAAGAAAAGCCAAACGGAATAAGAACGATAAGAATTGCAAGTAGGATCCATCTGAAATACTTGCGATCCCGACAATTTTTGACAGTTTCATACGCGTGTTAAATTGTGCTTGATTCTCATATAAAAATCCGATACTTCAATCCAATTTCATGGATGCCTGATTAATTTGTCCTTGAATATTCGAATCTACCGCGACAAGTAATTCCGCATAAAGAAAAGCCAAACGGAATAAGAACGATAAGAATTGCAAGTAGGATCCATCTGAAATACTTGCGATCCCGACAATTTTTGACAGTTTCATACGCGTGTTAAATTGTGCTTGATTCTCATATAAAAATCCGATACTTCAATCCAATTTCATGGATGCCTGATTAATTTGTCCTTGAATATTCGAATCTACCGCGACAAGTAATTCCGCATAAAGAAAAGCCAAACGGAATAAGAACGATAAGAATTGCAAGTAGGATCCATCTGAAATACTTGCGATCCCGACAATTTTTGACAGTTTCATACGCGTGTTAAATTGTGCTTGATTCTCATATAAAAATCCGATACTTCAATCCAATTTCATGGATGCCTGATTAATTTGTCCTTGAATATTCGAATCTACCGCGACAAGTAATTCCGCATAAAGAAAAGCCAAACGGAATAAGAACGATAAGAATCGCAAGTAGGATCCATCTGAAATACTTTGCGTCCCACGCGATCCAGAGTTTGCAAGGGTTGTGATTTGCGAGTCTCCTTTGAAAACGAAATCCCATCCTGTGTGGTCCAGTAAATTGTCGTGCTAAAGCGCAAAATGGCGCATCAGCTTGATCCGGAGTTATGGTTTTTCTTTTTACCTCAGAAATCCCCATAAGACGTACTTAAAAGAGAGACAAGCAACCCTTACCCAGTACCACACCTAATTGAACCGGCGGAGTGATAATTTCGACAAAAACCCTAAAGCCGAGTCTAAAACCCAAATATTCAACATAAACCCATAAATTTCTATATTTAGGTCCGATTACAATTTCGCCCATCCTTTATCGAACAGTGATCAAACGAAAAGTGTGTCAACCACATAAAATCCAAATAGTGCGTAAACATCGAAAAAAAGAAATTTATAAAACGTATAAAAAACATTTGTATATCACCAATAAAAAAAATGAATCGTCAAACCCGTGAAGGCTTATGCAAAACAAATCGGCAGTACGATCTATTTGACAGATGATTGACAGTTTGACAAGACAATTGAAGTTATCGGCGCTTAATCCTTTTTTTTATTCCATGAACGGGATAGGCGCGGCCTCGAGCTCCTCGTCCTTCCTGCCTGAATCTCTTCCAGTCCTACCACCTTGACTGCCCGCTGTTTTATCTCCTTACAATAACGACTAGGCTCGTGTACGCGGGGTTTTATCTCCTTGGCTTAACAGAAGATGGTACTTGTCCACCAACGCTCATCAACATCATCAAGCCGCATTTTCATGCGCTCCGAAATGCTAAATCCTTCGGGTCCCGAGAACAAGGGGCTTCCTTAATAAATCCATTAAGCACGAGGCAAGTCGACTCTGCAACAGAGTCTGGACAGCATTAATGAATCTGTAGGCAAGTGCCGTCCTTCGGACTTTGTCACCACGAGACTCCATTATACGCGCCGATATGAAGTCTCGCGGCTTTTATTAATAAACGCGCGAGACGGCGGTCCGCGGGATATAGCTGTGCAAACGACTATTGGTATATTCAACCGAAGTGTGTACAGCTGTTGGGTATATTGACAAGAGAGTGAAAAAAACAATATTTTCAAACACTTGCCAGAGAACTTGATTATTGCTACCTGGATAAAAATCCCTACCGGAATATTTATATTCTTTTAATATTTGAATAGATCTGATTTCCTTACCTTCATGACGCGTTCACTATACCGAGATTGCGGATCCTAAATGTATGTCCAATAACCAGCACCACGTATTCCTGATCAGCAATACGGTATAACCATGTAGTAGAACGTCAGCGAACCGATTCCGGCACAAAATATTATTTTCCTTTTACCGCACGACATCCGGTGATAACGATAACAGCCAGTATAAATCTGGATAAATTCGAAGCTCTGCGCGAGTTCGAAGTATGAGATCACGAGGAGCAAGAACCAAAGTCACAAGTAGAAGTGTACTCGACGGAAGGCGGAGCTCATCTGAGGAATGGGCGGAGCGGACGCTCGGCGTCGCCACTGACGTTTCTCTCTGATTGGTAATATCAGTACCGACCCCTACGACGTCCGAATCCACCTTCCGCCAATCGACGAGCATTGCCGAACGGATCCTCGGCCTTCTTCGGGCGCACGCGTTTAGGACCCCGGCTATAATTTACCAACGCCGGTTCAGGCCTAGCCCAGCGCGGAATTGGACAATAGATAACAGATCGCTGGTTGGACCATGCCGTCTTCATTGGTATCAGTGAAAGGCGTGGAACGTAGAGAACTGATACTCCTCGATAGGATGTTACCAAACTTTTGTTCTACTTAGGCCTAACTTTGGCTCCCCAGATGCACCTGGGGGGTGTCAGGATTAGATCGAAGGAATATCAAATCCTACGTGAATTCTCCCTACCACGTGACCTGAACGGATCCTTGGGTTAGGTTGGTCCTCGTGAAAAAAAAGGGGTGACCAGGCGCGCGCCTGGATGGGAATGGGAAAGAATCCTGAAGTATATTCATCACGTTGTAACCCAGTGCACGTAGGTATACCCAGGCATACACGTCCTATACACATATGTATATGGCTACAGATATACAATAAATAATACAAGGCTGCCTACAGCTACAGACACGGCTTCTATACCTAAAACCTGAACTGCCGCGGCGCGTCATTAAAGTTATTTATGGGAAAATAAGAATCTGAAGCCTTTGGCTCCTTTGACTCAAAATAGCCCTGTACGTCAGTCCATCCACCTTCGGCAGCTACGCGGATTATTACTAAGGAACGACCAACCGCAGACCCAGCAGACGCTCCTTCGCATAGCCTCTGCTAAGTTAACTACGTCACTAGGTTATAGGTTAGGTCTCTATTGATCTAGGCACTTTTATACGTTCTTGTCTGATGATCCAACCTCAATTTCTTCAGGACCCGTTCAGCATCGGGAATAAGGATGACCAGTGCTTTACGACCCACTAGAGCATAGATCATCCTCAGGTCCTCATTCGCATAGCCTCTACAAAGTTAACCACGTCACTAGGTTATAACGACCAACCGCAGACCCAGCAGACACTCGTTCGCATAGCCTCTACTAATTTAACTACGTCACTAGGTTATACGTTAGGTCTCTATTGATCTAGGTACTTTTATAAGTCCTTGTCTGGTGATACAACCTCAATCTCTTCAGGACCCGTTCAGCATCGGGAACACGGATAACCAGTACTTTACGACCCACTGGAGCATAGATCATCCTCAAGTCCTTGTTCGCATAGCCTCTACTAAGTTAACTACGTCACTGGGTTATAGGTTAGGTCTCTATTGATCAAGGCACGTCCTTGTCTGATGATCCAACCTCAATTGCTTCAGGACCCGTTCAGCATCAGGAACAAGGATGACCAGTGCTTTATGACCCACTGGAGCATAGATCATCCTCAGGTCCGACTCGTACTGGCGAAGTCCATGCGAAATCGCTGCATGTGCACCAGCACGAAATGTCGACCATGAATCTTCCTCTCGTGACTTGTCCAGCTCGTCCAGTCGCACTTTCATGTGAATTCCACGGCGACCCTTAAGCCCAATCGAATGGCCTCCTCCTCCCGAGGACGTCTTTAGGACATTCACTTAAGGACACCACCTGACTCCAAAAATAATTTCATTGTAAATCGTAACCGGTGACGATTTTTTACATCAAGAAATTTATAAATATGTATATACATGTACACACTGTATTTTATCTTCCTATTCCTTAGTAGATTATAGTACAAGCTGTATATATACATATATATACATATACACCTGGTAGTATTCTATAGACAGCCCGTGCTTATCCTCCATATGTTTCGTACAGCAATGCCAACCTATTTGTATTTACATAATCGAGAAGGAGATATTTACGCGTATCAATCATGTAATTATCACCGGAGTTAGCGGCTCGGAACCGTACCGAAACGTGGGTATCCTGCCTAAGATGAAGAGGTAACCCAGTAGGGGGTGTGTGAACAAAAATAAGAAACCAAGAGAATTCCCAGCTGGGGGTCAATCCTGTAGGGGGATTTTTCGTAGGCCAAAGACACGGCCAGATTTTTACGGCTGACCACCTGGTCCATCACAGAGTCTGTACCCGTAATCGGTTCCTTCCAGAAGGTTTAGGTTGGCTATTCGAAAGTGGCGAGATTAATCGCCATAGATTTGTCATGTACGATCGTTATGCGCCCACGTTCCGTCTTACCCATATTTCGCCGTGCATAACCTCACTTTTCTCTCTCTCTCTCCCCCCTCGAATTCGACTTTGATTTTATCGATTTTTTTTTTTTAATTAATTTTCGATATACGCCTAATCGATTTTTTTCTCATATCGATTTATCGAATTACGTCAAAATATCAACGTACATCGGTAGTACGCCGGACACGTTTTTTTTCCCTCGATTAAGTTTCCCTGCTGCGTCGACCATGGGTGCTCTAGTTAGGTTAGGTTCGCTCGAGTACCCACCTACCCCTTAAATACGCTGCTCCCATTGTTCACTAGTGAATCCCGTTCATGTCGAGATCCTCCGGGTAAATTGTCGTTGACAAGTGTTCGCGGATCGTCGATTCGTAACAACCCTTAACAATAGCGCTTGTTTCATAAATGCCACGAGGCTCGTCACGTTGTCGCTGAATCTTTATTATCTGATATCGTCCATGTTATTTTCAATTGTATTTACCAAGCGTTACGTCACTTTGTGGGATGATCGTTCACCTGGCTCACCTGTGGATACGATTTTTAGATACAAATTTTAAGCCAAATTTTTTTTTTAAATCCAATTCGACTTCATCGACTCTGGGGATACGTCGTGCTTGGTTACTATCCTTATGGCGATCTATACACGATCCCGTGAAAAATCGTCTTAATTGTTGTACCGTTCGAAAAATCCCTATGGGTATCGATGTATCTTGGCATTGGCCCGTAGGCTTCGTCTACCTACTAACCAGTATTTTGTATTATATATATATATATATATATATATATATATATTATGTATAGATAGCCAGTTCAGTGGGTGATGGATACGCCCACTTTTGATATTTCGGTGATCAATAACGTTTTTTGATACCTCCTTGCTGAAGGAAGGTCCATTATTCACAGTCGGCAGTGAATAAATAATTTACCACGTCATACCATCGCCATCAGCCACCCGTACCTGTATACGATGCGTATGTATACCTGTACCTTTATTTGAAATTTTTTTATTTTTTTTCTCACCCACTCCCACCACCTCTTTCTCTATAACTCTCTCTCACTCTGTATATAGTCTGTCCACCGACTTCATCTGAATGGCACTGCGGATGGCTATCGACCCTTTCTGCAGGAATTTATAGTAGTGGGTACCCAAAGCAATAGTGTTGGTACCCGTGTTAAGGCATCTATTAACCATACACCATTGACCTGTAGCGCTAGGTGTGGTCATTATTTTGAAGCATGATTGGTAGATTTGATTCAGTAGTTCTTCGACTTCAATATATCAGCCCTTCGCACCTTCCACGATAATAATTAGAGGTCGTTTGTATATATTGACTTTGTACATGCATTCCTGAGACGAGATTGGAATTTTATTCGACAGACAACTTTTTTTTTTCGATTATGAAATATCGATTGTACAGATCCATACGGGTGAATAAAAATAATGCAGGTATCCTGTTGGCGATAGGACGTCTTAAAGACGTCTTCGGGACGTCACTTGATCCGATGACGTCTTTAGGACGTCATCCCGACAGGTCTTGCTGGCGACTCTGAAGGCACGAGAAAATTGTATTCACTGTCAGTTGGGACTTTTGTGGTTTAGAAAATTTTTTTTTTCCAAATTTTTCAAAATCTTTTTTTGCTTCCGTTCGCACGTTTTGTGCCTGTAATCGTCGATACGTCGGTTCACGAAATTTTTTCTGTGAACAGAATCCCATAAAACGGTCTTCAAGGTGGCCTTGTCCCGATTCTAGATTTACGCGTATTAAAACGGAATTATAATATTAATAAGGCTCTTAATGGGCCAGCAGTCTCCATTCTTGAAGGATCCTTCTTTCGGCTAGACCTCGTTACGATTCCGACCCACTACCGATACGAGGCCGACCAGCCGTAAATATCATGGAAAATATATTTATTGTTATACGCACGCGTTATTGCCGGCGATATATTATTCTATGAAGCGACGGACGCCGCCACCCCCATAGAAACGACGGAACGGGTCGGAAGGAAAAAAAATTCAGTAAATAAAAAAGAGAGCGACTTAAGTCGATGAAAACCTTCGTAACTACAGGGTGTTCCGAAACTACCTGACCCGGTGGGTATGGCGGTGTTCGGGAGGCCTCCCTGATCACGAAAATGACCTTCCTTTTGTCCGGAAGCTCTTAGTTTTTAAATGGGAGCAGGTCAAAGTTGACCAATCAGAACGAGGCGTCAAGAGAAACGTAGGCACCTACGAACTCTGAGTTTTCTTCCCTGGCTTTTGTTCCTCGGTGGCTTGTTTCTTGTTTCTTGTTTCCAATAGGCATGTCTTCGGCTGACGTCATCCTGCCCGAAGCCACCGAGAAACAAAAGCGAGGGAAGAAAACTCAGAGTTCGCAGGTGCCTACGTTTCTCTTGACGCCTCCCTCTGATTGGTCAACTTTGACCTGCTCCCATTTAAAAACTATGACCTTCCGGACAAAAAGAAGGTCATTTTCGTGATCAGTGAAGCCTCCCGAACACCGCCATACCCACCGGGTCAGATAGTTTCGGAACACCCTGTATATATACACTGCGATTTTGAATATAGAAGGAATATATATATATATATATATATATATATATATATATCTATGTGAAACGTCATTACAGGGTTACCGTTGTTATTATCATTATCGGAAAACCGTTTAGGTCAATACTCATGCTCCTGGCGATAATTGGAATTTTAATACGGCAATTAAAATATTTTAAACAGCTGCATATAATACGGCGCTTCTCGTCGTCGCGACGCTCCTTGTAATATTTTATATTTAACGTGAAATCGTAACTCCCCGGTTCCGTCGATTTTACCTGTCCTTTTTTTCACATTTATAATTTATAGACATTCCCGCGCTCGGAATTCGCCGTATCTCACTCTTATATATCAGTCCACATATGTGCCATATGATGACCGTAGTAATTTCACCAACATACACATATATTATCAATAAAATCCATGAAATTCGGGTGTCGATAAAAAAAAATGGTCCGACATTTCCAAAAATCTGCAATTTTTTTCCCAAAAATTTTATTTATTTTTCGATGACACACGTGGTCCGTGACTCAAGAATTTTGTTCCTGTGGCAGAGCGAACGTATGAAAACCACAAAGGGTCGGCGGGAGGGGGAGGGGGCGGAATGGTTACGAAGTAAAAAAAAGGTAGTCTCGAAACAAAAAAAAATAAAAGCAAAATGGAGGACGGTACCAGGGACAAAGGATTAGTCACCGTTTCTGTCTGGCAGGAAGGTTTGTTTGTGCACTGTACCGAATTCTGTGCTCCCGAGGGATTAACGACTCCGTGTACTTTTTGTGAACACGAAACGCGCGAGCAGGTGTGGTCGTCCGTCTACGTTGGGGTGAAGAGAGCGTCTCCGTCGCGACGTCAAAAGGATACGAGCGTCTGTACTTTTATCCTTTGAAAGGGGGTGACTTTTTAATTGGCTACTTTTGTCAGGTCGGAAACGTCATCCTGGCGATGACTAGCGGGTGCACGAAGACCTGTCTTTATTTATTTATTTTTTTTTCTATTTTTTTCAATGATACCTTCACCATTTGGCTATCGTGAGCATTTATGTATGCTTGAACTATCGGAATGACTGTGCATTATTTTTTTTCTTGATTCTTAGAAAATAATTTATATCAAAATTCTTGATCCGACTTGGGCGCAAGGAACTCTGCAATTATCATTAGCACGTTAATAACCGTTAACATAACGTAACCGCATGGTGTTGGTGAATGTGGCGCAAACCCACACAGAAGTCACTTGGCCCGTCCTCATAATGTATAGTGTATTTCACGGGGAGGCATTTACGAGCAAAAACTATGGACGCCATTATAGATCCTGCCACTTTTATTGCGCTAAGATCGTTTGCATAGTTGATTACGGTATGACGTTCTATGAGAAGGCAAGAGCCATGCTGAAGTTTGAAAAATGCTTTCTAAGTCCATAAACGACGATAGGCAGTGTGTGGAGTTTGGGGGTTCGGGGTGAGTAACGAAAATTTTGAAAATGTTATAAAAATGATGACGCTGGAAAAAAGTGCGATTTTTCGAAAATGCCAAAGGGGCAAGAATTTAGGGGGCGGCCATTGGTAAATTAAAGAAGCCAAAGGGGATGAAGATTCTCGAGGGTTCTAGAAGCAGCAAAGGACTGACAAACGGCAATCACAGGGCGAAGTGCTAACCCAATCAAGCAACCCTCTTTATCTCCACCTTCCTATAGCCTTCTCCGTACCACCTCAGCCCCCCCTTTGCCGCCCTTAAGCCACCCTGGACGAAGGATCCACCCTCGTGAGATATTTTTCTCTCCGGCATCGCTAAGTGCTGCTTTGCTTAGCAAATTTCTAGTCGGAAAATACAAGCCGGGAATTGTTGGCAAAAAAAGTATCGTTGAAAACGAGTGGGTGGATACGCTGGATTCTACGTAGAAATTCATCTCGCGCGAGCACGGGGTAAGAATATCGAGACCGTAGACCCTTTCATAGTTCATATATCAACCGCTTAGGCAAGGCGGCGACACATAAATACCCGCGGTGTATAAAAGCCCGCGCAGGCTTCCCGGGGCAGTAGATAAAATATATGAACCTCGAAGAAGAGGGGCCGCGTGGGTTTCGTGATTTTGGGGACACTTTTTTTTCTTCTTTTTCTTCTTCTCTCTCACTCTTACGCCTTTTCCTCCTTACATTCGAATCCTTTTCGCTCCTCTATTCACCACTTCAGCCATCTCTTGCTCGACCTAGTCTTACCCGAGTGACTTATAGTAGGCGGCGTGCTTTAAGGCGACTCGCCAAGATCCACATACGGGATTAGCCGGACCTGTAATAAGCCACCATAGGCGTGCATATATATATATATTCTCCAGTTACGATATACGAATTAGATAAACTTCTATATATTGGCTAGTGAATCATTTGAATTTTTTTAAGTAACTAGGGATTTTCACGCGTATCAGTTATTTAGTATTGAACCGAGATGATATATTAACCCGTGAACGTTTGCGGATATAGTACGTGGAACGAGAGTTCCTACCGTTGATAAATGTAGGGATATACGTAGGTGCTCATTTCGTGACAATTTTCATGTAAACGAGCTTAAGCTTCGAGAAGCGCTAAATACATATATAGATATAACCTTCAGCACTTCCTAGCAAACACTTACTGTACATATGTGTATATATCTTGCTCCCTATTTCACCAGGGGATGTTAACGATGCCTTATGTCCATTTTCATTTAACGTTTTTCGTACATATGTACACGAGTACCAGAATGACGCTTCCGGTATAATCCAATCAGTCGTATCGCCAAAGGCTGTTTTCGTGTAACGAGAAAATTTGGAAAATTATCCGACAAACAAAATATCCCTAGGGATCCTATTTGTCCAAATTGTACGCTTTTACAGATTTCCCAGGCTGCACTAGGGATATTAGAAACGAGACTTACGATACTGTATATTTAATACGAGTGTACAGTCTGCTCGCGCAGTGTTCCCGTAAATTTAACGTAATAATTTATTTTTATAAATTTCTCTTTGCATATACTCCTTGCAGGGGGTGGTAGAGGACAAAGAGAAAAAGAGAAATAAGAATTTATTTATATTTTCCAGCCATCGAATACGTCGAACAATAGAAATCAATTTGGCAGTTTAATTCGAAACGTAACGTTAAAGACAAGCAACGCTCGAACGTAGAGGGCAGCTCGATCGCCTGGCCCGGAGCAGCAATTAAAACCGTTTGTTGTTTCATCTTCAGATATAAATTCATAAGGGATGATAGTCGAACATGTAGAGCTTGGAGGATTGTCTGGCTCGAAGGGCTGATATAAGTCGGAAAGGGCGTGATTTACATAGCCATATAGCGATAGTCTCGGGTATCACTATAAATATACCGACGGTGGTTTAATATGCGGTAGCCCTTTAATTTACAACAACTTATTAAATAAAGCCCTTCGGCTATTTGAGGTTAACCGGGCTTGGCCGGTTCGACCTTTATTTTTAGCCCTACTCGTTTCAGATCATTTTTATCACCCGCCATATCTGTATACGTAGCATTATAACTTACGTACATTTTCGTACAGTGGTTCTTTAATTTTCTTTACTATTTATTTCCAGTTCAAAGGCTCTTACGTCATATATAACACAATTCGTAGATGAAACGATGTGTAACGTGAGAAAAAGTCAGGGCATCGTTTTTGACTAGGGAATTAATAGGAACGAATCCAGTGGTGCCTGCGGCTATACGAAACTATTTAATCCCCTAGATATCTTTTATACTGACACGTGGCTGCATCCTTTAATGGATTCACTCGGATGGTAACGCATTCGTATGCGCCCTCGAGATTCCTAACCTAACACGATCCTGGATATTTTTTACTACATATATCGTTACATCAATATAATTACAGTAAAATTATTAAAATGTCTTAAAAAATTTTTTAAATATATTTTTCTATATGTAACTTAAATTTTTTATCACAGCCTTGTTTCAGGCGACTGTGCAAATTTTCCATAAATTTCAAAAATCCCTATAAAACACACAGAGTGCCCCTTACCTAATTTCTAATTACACCCTCTATATTCGACGAAACTGAATTTTCAGAGGTATAGTCCGTTCTGGATAACTATAGGAATTACTCAATAGATTCCTAACCCCATGGAACACAAAGGGTGTGTTACCTAATTGATTTAGTGGCACGTGAATACATACGTGTTACCACTCCTTTAGTGCGTGATCTTCGCGCTGAACTAACGTAACTCACAGTACGGAGCATATACGAACAGACACGTGTGTTTCTCGAGGATGTGATCTGGTTTCTCGATTTCCGTGAATTAACAGCCCTGGTGGTATCTTCCGTGTTTGTACTTATGCGTATATGTGTATTTACCTTTTCGCAAGGGTGCCTTTGTGCACGTACCTTTAGGCATGTCGCCGCGACAAACGCGAACACGTGTCTACGCGGAATATACTTTGGCACTTACGTAACGCTAAACACGTGTCGTGCAATACACTGGGGGTGAACTTAGGGGTGGCTGGAGGAATCGACACACGCCCACACAGGGAGATGATAACTGTTGCAGGGTCAATCCCACATAGGCTGGAAATCCCTATGTCGATCTAACAACCCCTTAGCCCTAACCACCCCCACCCCTTATACTCCTACGTAGGGGTTGCACAATCGTGGCCTGATTGATAATTTATACGGTGCGTGTAGGTTATTTGATTATCTGTCCCTAGTGCGCTATCCTGTCATGGCTCTTTTCTTTCTTTTCTTATATTGAATCTTTTTTCTTTTCACCCTCTATATTTTGGGTCTAACAGGTTTGCCGGAAGTTTCTCATTTGCCGACTGACTATACCTATATTTGTTTGTAGAAATTTAGTATTTAAGTATTGGCGAGAATATAGTTTTTGACGTTTTATTACATTTTTTTTTGAATTATATACGCGTTTTTTTGTTATGCATAATTTTTTAGTGGTTGTATTTAATATGTGGGTATATTTATTTTTTGATTTTATGATTACTTTTTTTTCGGTTTTTTGGCATATTTTTTATTTTTACTTTCTTTTTATTTAGACTTTTATTTCGTGTTGTGTGCGGTGGGTTATACTTAGCACTGTACCAGTATGGGGTTGGTTACTGCAGTGAACCAGGGGGGTGGCAGAGGTTGACATGCGGGTGAAATCTATGGCGAAATAGAACAGGGGTTGCACAGCGGTGATGACATAATTGGTATCATTCGAGGTCTTCTTTTGAGGTGACCCATTCGCCACCCCTGTTACGTTCTGTGAACTCGCCCTCCTGACGCATACACGTGTGTAAACGCAATGCCGAATTTTGGTGAAATAAAGAAAGCGAAGTTTAGGCAAAACAAGGGAAAGAAATTTATTTGGTTTTTGAAAAATTTTTGAAAATGATGATGCGAGAAGATTTTTTTTTTTCTTTAAATGAAAATAATACTTCCCTTCGATTTTGGTGGTTTTTAATCAATAAAATTTGAGAATTTTGGACTTTTGCTAATTATTTGGACAATTTCTGAAAATGTATCGTTTAAATGAACCAGAACGTCTCGTTTGAATTTCTTGGACTCCAATCGTGGGCTGATTCGTACATTGGATAGTCTTCCAATGTTTCGTCAGATGTCCTCGCCGACAGATATTCTTCAGGCGAGTGGAGGACGTTCTCGATCACGGTCATTCCTATGTCCAGGATTTCTTCGGAAGTATCGCGGGGACGTTTTTTATAGTCATCGAAACCATGATTGACATATACTCGTTTTCTATCGTCCCTGGCGGCTTTTGCCATTTTTATAACCTTCATGCCCACCGATCTACCTTTTAGGAAAGCTTCCTCGTATTCGGAACTCCATAATTTTGATTTCGATTGATTCTCGGATGTGTATTCATTTTTTATTTTTAATTCGTTGTTATTTTGATGGACTTTGTCGAGGGTATTATAGGTTGGAATTTTTGATTTTGGAGTAAAATTAATGGATTCTGTAGTATTGCGTTCCATCATAGGGGAAACGTCAAATTCGACGTTCACTGGTTTGTCTTGGTTATAAATTTTGGTTTTTACGTCGATTTTGGCAGATTTAGTTTTTTCCAAATTTTCAACGTTTTCCGATATTTCTGTATTGTTCTTGACGGACCTATCCGATTTTGTGTTTTCCCTTGGTACTGCTGCTGGTATTTTGGATTTTTTTGGATTTTCTAAAACCATGTTTTTTCCTTGACGAATCCTGATAGGCACTTCTGTTTCGTCATGCTTTTTTGCTATGTTTGACTTAAGCGATGAAATTTCCATCTTTTTTTTTTCAGCCCACTCGATTCTTTCAATCGAAGTATCAACTTCACGAGTCGAAGTATCAAAAGATCGCGATTTCAAATTTGGATTTTTCCTAGAGGAATGTTCCTGGCTCTTGTCAGTTTTTATTTTTGCACCCGTCGACGACTCTGCTTTTTGAATAATTTTCGGCGAAAATTCCGTTTTACTTCTCCGATTTTGCTGTATCCTTTCCAACATCGTTTTTTTATTAGAATTTAATTCTTTTTTTCTTTCACCAATTTTCGTCTTTACCGGCCGAGGAATTTCGGACACTTTTTTTCGTAATGCCGAAACGGACTTACCACTGGTTGACTTTAAGGACACGGAATTGCCATTGCCCTGGTGCTTTCCCCAGGAGAAAAAGGACTTTGTCCCCGAATTTTGATTTCGAGAAACAGAACGAATGTCTGGAAATCTAATTGGCGATTGTCCTCGTGATATCTTTGTGACGTCCTTCGTCCTTAAAGGCATGAACGACGTTTCAATTCCCAAGTTGATAGGAGACTCGCCTCTTTCTACCAGCAGGCGATTCCCCTGCGTTGGCTCGAGGTCCTTACTTTGATAAGGATAACTTTGCCAGTCGTCTCGTCTAAGATATTTACATTTCGGTTCAAGAATATCCTTCGTTCTAGTTCTGCGTGTAGAAATTTCCTCGGCTGTTAAATCGCTACTATCATTCGTGCTGATATCACTTTCCGATTTTTTCAATTTACCTTTACTGTCAAAATCCACGTGATTACTAATTAAATCTGACTCCTTTGACACAGCCGAATCCTTTGTCGCGGTCGTGGTATGCTTTTTGAAATAATTATCAAAGAATTTGGTAGAATTCCGAGAAATTGTTGAAATTTTAGAAATTCTTGAGCCATTGGACAGTCTTGACTTTACAGAAATATCGGATGGGTTTGAATGTTTTGACAAATTTGACAGGCTGTCCGCACACGTGGCTACGCCGTTATGCATTATTTTATCGTAAAACAATAACAGATCCGAATTCTCTTTCGCAGTGATAAATTGTTCGACTTTATCCAATCCTATGTTTTCAAGTTCTCTTGCATTTTTTCTATTTAAGGTTTCTTTTCTGTTGATTGGAATACGCTTCTTACTTTTAATCAAATTTTCTTTAATTTCGGAAATTTCGTTTCTTTTAAAATCATCGAAGCCACGTGTTGACTTTTGATTGCTGTTTCCAAATTTTTTGTACGAAGCCTGAGATTTCTCGTTTCTTCCACTCGACAAATCCTTAAATCTTCCTTCTACGTTTTTTGACTTTTCGCTAATTTTTGTATCCGGAATGATTTCAAAATCCTCGTAATTGTCCTTAAAAAATCAAAATTAAAGATAAGTGCAACATGTGTTGCAGATAAGGAATAAATTTATTTTGATTTCTTACGTTCATCGACATTTTTTCATTTTTTAATAAATCCACTTTGACTCGATTTTTCTCTTTCCTTGAATAGTCGCCAATTCTTTCCATATTTCCCAACTGATTGTCCCCACTGTTTTCCCGTTTTGGAAAATTGCTGGAATGCGATTTGTCAACGATCTTCTGCCACGATGATCTTGGCGTCCTGGCATCGCAACCGACGTCAGAAATCTCAATAATTTTTCCCACACCGTTACATTCCTCAGGCATCGTACCATAATTATCGTCCATAAAGAAGAATAAGGGATTTTCCCTAAATCCATTCATCTTGTAATTTTTTCCAAATATTTTCAAAAACTAACGAAACAAAAAATCAATTATACATACACCTTTAAATTCATTCTTCCAGCAAGATATCGGATAATTTAATTAAAAGTGTCAAAAATATATAATCGCTTTGTAATATACTTGAGGTTATAGGTTATATCCACACTTTATTCCGTCAAACAGTGGTAAATGATTAATCATAGGAATACGGATCTTCTTTAAAAAACGGGGCTGTTAGATAAACTACAAATTTTATTACGATAGATGAGTATTTATTATGATTAGATATGACGTAACGTTATGAGAAATTCCATGACGGCTTTGACGATAGCCTCTTGTTCCTACATTATGACAGGTGTCAATGTGATACACAGTTAAAAGTACTAGGTACCAAGTCCAATCGAAATTTCTTTTCCTTTCTTTTTATGAAGAAGACACGAATATGTTCACTGGCTAAGTTTCTATGGGAGTTGAGTTCAGAGTTCAAATACGTGTACTGTATGCGCATAGATTAATAAACTGTAAGGTAATAAACAGGCATATGCAATAAAATACATGGTGCACATCACGTATGGTGTATGTGACGTATTGTAACTGTCGTTGATCTCCGGTGGAAACGTAGTTACTGATCTTACCAGACGTCCATATGGGAAATTTCAATGGTAAATCTATATTAGGTGAAGTTTTTAAAATATGTGATAGATGGCAGCACATGATGGTGCCAGCGTGTACATCATGTATCATAATGTAGATATTTAGCCCGTAGGGTTTATCTGTCAAAACGATATACAGGGTTATTCAGTAAAAACAAACCACCTTTGGGAAGTTAGCGTCAAAAGATAAAAATTTACGTTTTTATTGCCTAAAAAATTGTTCTTTAAATGCTCTTTGTTTTTCTAATTGCTCCACTGCTTTTATACAATTATTAAAAAATATTACAGTAAAATATTTTTTTTATTGCTATTCCAAATGACCAAAGAGATTCTCATATGATTTTTCCCCGCAATTTATTTTTTATTTTATTAAAAAATCTTTAAATAACAAGTACAATTTGATTTTCTCTTGAATATTAAGACTTGGATATCAAAAATTCTGGCCAAGAATATTTAGAAGTACTGAAAGTTGCCCAAAATTGTGTGCGCGCAATTTCATCGCGCAGGACTCGGCGAGTGGGGGGAGCGCTAAGGTAGTGCCCGGACTCGGAGCGGTCATTCTTTCTAGAGCCGGTGTCCTATACTGGTCTCTTGGAATCACCCCTCATATCCATTTCCAACCTTCTTCTATTTCTACATTCATTTCTTCTTTACTTCCTTATTTCTTTATATTCCATTCCTTACTTTCTGATTTATCTTTTTCCTCATTGCTTCTCTACTTTTATACTCCTATTCCTTACTTTTCTACTTCTTAACTACTGTGTTTCTATCTTTCCTTCTGTCTTCTCGTTCCATTCTGTTCCCTCTCACTTTCCATTGGATTTGTCTTACTTTTCCAATTTCCTTGGTCGGGTCGAGCATATTTATTCGAATAGTCATATGAGGGTAGTCACCCTGTTAGAGTAACTAGACATATAGACCATGGAGTCGGGGGTTGCCCTTGTGTCGGTGGGGAGGTCGGTGTGGTAGTCCGTTGACTCTGGGCAAAGTCCTATTTGTGCTTGTGCTTGGGGATCAGCTTCACTTGGGGCAGGTGTTGGTGCTATTGAGTACCTGCTAGTATAAAGTCGCCCTCTGTCGGAGACATTTTGCGCGGGGATCGATGGCTAACGGGGTCCGCCGCCGGCGGCGGACGCGGTTCCTTACGTCTAACCCACTGAGCTTGCTCGGTGGGTAGGGACGGAGGTTGTAACGTTGAATATCGTCCCTCGGGACATCCTGGCGGTGCTCGCAAGTGCTCCGCCGGGTGCTACGCCTATGGTCTTTCGTTGCGGTGAATCCTTGACTAGGGGTAGACCTTTCGCGTTTAACTTACCCCTTTTACGTTTAACTTACCTTACCCTTTTCGCGTTTACCTAACCTTACCCCCTTTAGCGTTTTTCTTGTCGCTTGACCCGACTTCCTTTCCTTCCTGAGGTCCCCCCCCCTAGTCTTGTGTGCGACAGCCGCAGGACTCGGGGGTTTTCCTCATTAAAAAAAAACACGGTCTCCTATGGGGCCTCGGAGGGGTCGTAGCTTCCTTCAGGAGAGGTTGGACTTCACGGAAGTTGGCGTGGAGGGGCCCATTTCATTCCCTTATACTTCCTATTTTTCCTACTTTTTCAAACGTTCTCTTTTCCCGCTCCTCCAGAATAATCTGGTCTTCGTGCAACGCTTTACGCATCTTCTTCGCCCCTTGTTCCTTCAGTCCTTACCATGTCTCTTCTTCACTCTTTCTTTTCAACAATCTTCCTCTTTTTCCCTTCAACAACATCTTCCTGTTGTCACCAAACATTTCTACTCTTTTTCTTAAATTTCCTATCCTTCCCTATGTCTCCATCCCTCTCCTCCTAGTATATCCTTCAAAACTAAGCTGTTAAAAAGTCCTTTGAAAAAGGAAAAGTCCAAAGTGGTAGCGCATATAACATACCATACGTATATTGTATTGCAGTGATATATTTAAAATGTCTCTAGTGGCATTGTTATTACTACACATTGTTATCTTCCGCGAACTATATATGTACATACATACATCTGTACTTTGTATACTGTATCATTATTGCGTTTGTCGAATAAATTATCTTTAAACACTTATACACGTTGATATTCTTTTGCCCTATGCGAATATCCCAGAGTAGGAATGAGTTTTGTCTCTCTCTCTTTTACTCTCCTCCGTCCTAACAGCATCCTCCTTGTCGTCCTCCTCCTCCTCTCTTATGCTTCGACACTCTTTTCAGCTATACTCCATTCTCTACTATTATTTGCATTCCATCTCTGCTATTATCCATATCCTGACTTCGTTTTCCTTCATCAATACTGTCCTTTAAAACAAAATGATTCTGGATGCAATTTCAAAATCCTATCGTCGAAACTTCATTGGGTCAATTTTTAATAAAGAATTCGCATTAGTTAGAATTTCCGCCGATTAGGGGGCAGCACCTCCTGTGCATGTGTAGTGGACTGTCGTGAACCATGTACACAAGTCTTTTCTATTTTTATCTACTCACGAGGAATTTATTAATCTCAGGTAAGTTTTACACACGTGGTCTTTATTGTTTAGGTTTTAGGTACAGAGGTATACTTGGGACTACTGACGCCATAGAAGTTTCGAGACGACTACTCTTACTCTACGCCTTGCTTGCCGTAGTACTGTGTTCTTCCGGCCTTTAGTTTCCTGCCAGCGACGGCCGGTAAGTATGGCAGTGATTGCCGTAGCTCGGTCGGTAAGTACCGTATGCTCTTCGCTCTCCACACATGATATGGTGGCGCCATCTCTGACAGAACCAGGGAACTTTCTCCGATAAAATAATTCCAAATGCAATTAGAAAATCGACTTTATCACGGAAAGGGCTGTGTTTAGGGCTTTATCCTTGATATTCTGAAAGATTTCTTTCCGGGCCTTTGATCTTCGTTTGAGTAGTTTCAAAGTTCAAGAACAGCCTACAAGTTCCAAAAAGTGAAGAGTAATTTTGAAAGTGGCCCTGCACGTACATATACATTTTTATCTTTTGATGGTAACTTTCCGACGGTAAACGCACCACCTGAAGTTAACACACCCATTTGAGTCTTATGGTAAAACTATGTCGATGGGTAAAACCATGCTCAGATGGTACATTTGGGCCGAATCGGCTGAATAACCTGGTATATTTTATTTAAACAATATTCCATTGTTAAACAAGTAAATGAAGTTTTCAGTTATGTAATGTATTTATATGCATAAGCTTATGGGCACTTTCCACTCATAAAGAAAATGCGTAAAATGAATTTGAATTACTTACTGTATATTTTTTTTTTATAAAATTAGACGGCATATGTATTTATGAATAAAATTAGAACATAATCAAGATTTTAATAAAAATATTCGAAACGAGAGACAAAATAACTACAGTTGTTCTCGGAGTGATTGTGTTCCTCGCATTAATTTTATAAAAGTCCCTATTATAACCATAAAAAAGATGAAAAAACACGAACCTCAAAGACTTTTCAAAGATAGAAATCTCCACATATTTCTTAAATGTATCATTACCTATAATTATGTTCGATATCTTTTAATTTGGTACTAGATACGTAATTCTTAAAAGTGGCTGTGCGGCTCTGTGTTCGGTAAGTGCCAAATGGTCCGGGCGGATTTCTTGTGCCGTAAACGTAATATTAGTTTACAACGTTCAATATGCGTCGTTCGGTTTCGTTCAAATAAATTTTATTAATTCATTTATGTTGAAGGATTCATCCAGCTTACGGAGTTCGGGATAATACAGTGGATCACATGACGAAATCTCAAAATATGACACAGTATCTTATTGCTGTCAACACGCTTTGAAAGATATTTCCTTTCTTCGTGGGAAAGTGACTCTGTAGCTTGTGCACTTTAATTAGTAGGTCTAAATAGGCGCTCCAAATTTTTCGAAAAGACTGTGAGAAATGGAGGACATAGAACAACACCTTTCCGATTTTCTGAGTAGAATCCGAGTGTACTCAGATGACGGTTCGTGATTTAACCTCTAAACACATTTTTGACAGCTTACGTAGAACTGTTTTCCTTTTTCTTTTTGTTATGCGATGTTTCTACTCTTACAGCATTACTCGACCTATCTAGTGAGGAGAGCTCGTTGTCAACTACAGAGGATGGTGTACCGATACGAAAACTCTTTGTTGGCAACTTGGCGCAGAGGGTGAGTTTCTTTTTGTTTAAAAAAATTAGGTGCATTCATACGATGAGCCTTTAAAAATATACACCATCCGTTGAGGAATTGACTTTATTTAAGACTAAATCGATACTTTATATGATTTTATTATAGCTATATTATTTTTCAGACGACACATAAGGAATTAGACAATCTCTTTTCCAAATTCGGGAAAGTAGACAGCTGTTATTTAAAGAGGAATGCTGGTAAAAGCAATTATGCTTTCATTACATTTAGTAACGTGGAAGATGCCTTAAAGTAAGTTTTACAAATTTTTATATTCTTTAACTCGGAGTGCCTTATACAGTATTATTGACTGTCTGTAAAATTGTAATTCTACTTTCACAATAATCATGACGACTTATAAATTTACAGAGCTAGGAAAGAAGGATTAAGAAAAGAAATTCGCTTGCACAGTAGGGACCTAAGAGTGATGCCAGCAGATTCTTGGCATCAACCAGATAGTGTTGAAAATCAAAGAAAACTTGCTGCTATTAAGAAGAAAACGGACAAAAATTCAGACATTGAGGAACAGTTGTTTCAGGATTACACAGCAGATGATAATGCTCTTATAAATAGATTAAATGATGACTGCCTAATACATGTCTTCCTGTACCTCCCAATCGCCGACAGAGTAAAAATTGAAAGAGGTATTATTTCTCATTCTTATAGCTTCAGAATTAATAATACATGTAATGTATCCGATTACATGTTGATCATGTTATCTTATTTACCCTCTTAATTGATAAAAACTCAAACCCTGATTCAGATAAGTCTTAAAGATACATTCCTCTGTATACCGTATGCTTACGAAAACATAAGACTATGCATAAACGTGCAATATAAAAGACTTTCTGTTTTCATTATTAACGCCATAAATACAATGTCTTCTGTACAGTATGCAAACGCTGGCGAGCAGTGAGTCAAGAGTCTTGGCGTGCTGTGAAGAGGCTAGATTTGTCACAGTCGGCTTGGGGATTATGTCCAAAGAAAAAGCAGCGCAGTGTCGACACACCCATTCTAAGGAAAGTGTTGCTCCGCTGTGGTCGTTTTCTTAATCACATTGATTTCTCTGAAATGCCACATCAATTGCGTCAGAGCACATTGACCATCGTCGGAAAATTCTGTCCAAATTTGGAGACAATCGATGTGACAGCATTGAATGTCTCAGCCTCGGGAATAGACTCCCTCACAAATAGCTGTGAAAATATAACGGAACTCAGTTTGGGATCATGCACCAGCTACTGCGATAATGATTTGCAGAAGCTATTTGCAGTTAATAGGAAGCTCAGATATTTCAGGATTCGCCAAAATAATCACATGACTGGGAAATGTCTTTTACATCTGCCATCGGATACCATCGAAGAGATATCTTTGGAACAATGCAATGCCATGCTGCCTTGTCACTTTTCCAATGTAAGTTTTTCTAATATTTATGTTTTTATTTAAGTTATACAGAGAAATTTCGAATTATGAGAGAAAAAGAGATATATCAATTTTCTACAATGCAAAACTTGATCCTTGTCGAAAACTTTACAAAAGGTTAATTACTTAGGTTTGAGTCAAACTCTGTCGAACTATTTCTTTGGACAGGAAAGTTGTGTCTACAGTGCTAACATTATTAATTGTCTACAGGCTATCGAGAAGTTCGAGAAACTTACTCATCTCTCTCTTGTGGCTTGTATCGGTATAAACGACAACGTGATGCAAGCTATTTCCATACGAGCAAATAGTCTTAAATCTTTACAATTATCTAATTATTTCCCAATAATGTCGAAATGCTCAATGCTGGAGGTGGCCAAGTTAATTAATTTAGAGGTACTCAACGTCGCCGAAAATCCTGCAGTCACAGACGAATTTTTAAACGTAGTGGCAGCCCGATGTCTTCAACTTAAAATGATAGACATAACAGGTAAACTATCTACAACGAGACATCAAACCATAAAGCAATTTTAATAAACTTATTATTGTATTACAATACAGGTTGCAATACCGTAACTAACAAAGGAATGTCGAGAATTGCCACATTACCAAAACTCGAACACCTAGTAATGAGTTACCTGGGCGAAGTAAATGACGAGCCTTTTGTAGGAATGCAAAATCTATGTACACTCGAATGTAAAGGTTGCCCCTTGATTGGCGACACCGGCATCTCAACCCTTATACAAATATCGCAGAATCTGGAACAACTGGATCTGTCCGGTTGCGATTTGATAACCAATAGGACCCTGGAAGTAGCACAAAAAGCCACACGGATTCGCACAAATAGCAAAATCCTCAAAATAGTTGTGGGTGGTACAAGAGTAATCGTAAGCGAACTGAAGGAAGTTTCGCCATTCCTTCAAATAGTCAACGTTGATCTTTCATTAATGCACATGAGACCGGATTTCGATCACGATGTATTTTTCCCATCCGAGGACGAGGACGAGGATGAGAATTACGAATGGGAATTTGACCAGTCATCAATTAGCAGCGACGATAATTCCTACGAGTATGAAATCAATTGGTGCATATAACGGCTGTAGATATCAAAACACATTTTGAAAATTTCATTTCAGATTTGTACGTAAGGAATTCCACCCGCCATTCTTATAAGCAGTGTTGCATAACAAAGATAATATGAAAAATGGATAAGGACAAAAATCTGAGGATTATGAAAACCGAAGGAAGGATATTATCACAGAATGACTTGTCTTTATACTTTTTCGTTTTCTGATGGTCTCTATTCTATGAGCAGTTTTATAAAAATAGCTTGGACACTTTATATCACAAATGACCAGGGGTATATAACTTATTGCGCATAGTATATTTGCGTAATGAATATCAAACTAATTCGTGTATTCAACTAGTACCGTAGTACGGTGTGCATTCATAAATGATCAACGGAGAAATGTTTGTAAGATTGTATTATAATTCAGCTATTTCCTGCTAGCCAATAAGAACTTTTTCTATAGCGATGTATGCTAAGTCTAAGTAACATAAATTTCCTCTTGAATAAAGTGGGTTACTAGTGTTCACATTTTATTGGCTATTTCTATAGCATAAGCAGAATAGGATTCATAAAATTATAGTTTGTCATTTCAACTGCATTGTCGGTCGAACAAGCATCAATCGAAACGAAGGACACTTTGAAAATATGTTATATTCGGGTACAGTAGTGACTGGTACTTTAATGGAATGTCACGTCTAGGATACACTGACAAGTAGGTATGCTTCGCAGAGAGTTTCAAAATATTAAGATAGTAATTAATTGTGAAGCAGTTCTCTTTCTATACTTTTATGGTTTGCAGTGTTCATTATTTTTATGTTTGTTGTATTAACTAGTGGAGGGTATTGGGCAGGTAACGAAAGAAGGATGCCAGAAGTAGACTGCAAGGTGTAAAATTGGAGGGAAATGTTGGTGCAATGAATGTCAAAAATAATTTTTAAAAACAGAAATTCCTAAAATTATGGCTATTTTGAATCAATTCCGTTAAACTGAAGCTTTTAGTAATTGGAAATTTGAAGTATAATTATGAAAGACGAAGAACAAAGACCAATTGAGCAGTTCCATTCTAAAGTAGTTGGTACATTACTCCTTACATTATAATGTTTTAGTAGATTGTGTGTTACGCAATAGTACGCTAAATTTTTTCTTCATTACATTTTCCCGCCTGACCCTTGACCTTCTTGGAAACATGACGAAGAACATATTTTACGAAAAGCCTATGTAGATTGCAATTTTGATTCTTAAAGTTTTCTCATAAATTTGAATTAACTACACACTATTGTTTAACGCATTTGATTTAATATCTTGTGATATATTTTTAAATGAAATATTGGTTCCTTTACTAATATTTGCTTTCATTTCATTGACTTGTTCCTTAATTTGTTTAAATGTGGATACCAATTTGAAAGAAATGATCATTCGCATATCGATCATATCGCATTGGATTTCTATACATTTTTCATACGTTGCGTTGTAATAAATATTTCTAATACGTATAGTTGATGTAACTATATTTATAAGAGATATAATAATAAATTAAAGGAATTAAGGCGTATGCGTTAATGTCATAGTAACATTTTTGAGGATTATACAAGTGATCGTTAATAATAAATAAGTTCATATTATTTGAACAATTAGTGTTTGAGATCTCCATGCATGTTACATATAATTACGAAAATTAACTTTACAGGTTCTTCGGATTAGCCCTGGTGTTAAAAAAAATCGAGGATACTAGATTTCTCATTATTCAAATTTTCCAACTTTTACGAGTATCATCAGATTCGCATATGAAGGCATTTTAATTGTAGTACGAAATTATATTTTTGCGCACTAAATTGATCGGCATATATTTTCGATAATCTTATACAGCTGCTTTTTTATGTATAAAATTTTCATTGTCTTATAAATTAAATGCAAAAAGAGATACGGATTTCAATGGTATTTTACCATAAATAAGTAATTTACAATAACCTTTGCTTTCAAGTTTTTTAAAAATATGCCAAATTTCGTTCTATCAATTTCTTTGTAATTGTCTCAATTTCTGTTATCATTTCAAAAAGTTGATATTGCAAGTCTTTTAATTAAATTTAGAATGTTTGTTGGTATTCCAAGATAGTGTAATTTCTTCTTCCTATTGAATGTGGTATTTCAAAATTGTTTAATCTTAATATTTATTTTTGTTATGTTACTTTCTGTGGAAGAAACTGGGATTTTAATGTGCAATTTCTTTGTATTTCCAGTTTTGTTAATTGTGTTACTGGAGACATAATTATTTTGCACTTGTTTACTTTTCCGATTCGTTTTATCCTTTTTAAGATTACTAATTTTTGGATCAGTATTTGAATTATCTTTGAATCTTTCAGTTTTTGTTTCGTTAGAAACATTGAATTTTTCAGAATGTGAATTATTCTGTTTCTTTACCGTACATCTTGTACTCAATCTTTTTTCTTGCTTGATAGATTCACTTCTGATTTCTTGAAGAGATTTATTTGTTTTCAAGGGTGGACATAATCTTGCAATTGGAAGTGCAGATTGTGCAGAACCAATGGAATTTACATCACGCAAAGTCTGAAGTTCTTTTATCTTGCAACATAAAGCTTTGTTTGTTTGATTATGAGAATTATATTTTTTTGCATCACATTGTTTACTGTCACTGTTATTGATTATTTTATAAATACTCCTTGTTTTCATTGGTTTTAAATTTTGTGAAGCTGCCCGATTTGGGTTTGTAAATATTTCCTGATTCTTTTTAAATTGTTTCTCTACTCCTTTCACTGAATCAGTCTGAAAGACAAGGTTATAGATAATTCTAAGCATGAGAGATGTATGACTGAATTATTAATCCTAATCAATTCTTATTTACTATTTCATGTGTAATTTTCAAATGTGTCTGATGATCTTTCATTAGATTCCTCCATCCCTTTACCACAGCATAATCATTTTTACGTTTAAAAATATTACTGTTTAGGCACCTTTGACACAGAATTTTCCAAAGCTCATTGTCATTAAAAATCTGTAGAAAGTAAAAGAATGTAAACTGATTGAAATTATATAGTTAATCGAACGAAGCGAACCTGATTTGCAATTTGGGACAATGAAGAGAGTTTGACAATATCCTGAATATCTAAATATTCCGATATCTTATTAATAAGATTTTTAGGCAATGCAAGTAGTGTTTCACATGTTCCCGAGGTTAGACTCTTAATATGCAGCAGTAAGGGTTTTCCTTATTAAAGAGAAACAAATTTTATACTAGATAGATACGAATGCAATAGCACAATAGTATTTGGTACAATACCGAATACTTGACAAATTTGGTCTTGGAAGGACTTGTCTTCCGCAAATTCAAAAAACTTGGTCACATGAACAGCAGGGGATACGTGTGGTCCATGAGAGATTCTCCATACAAACAATACAACCTATACAGATAATAGTAAATGTACTGATTTTGCCTATTGCAGTACGTGATAGTACTGATAAGAACCTCATCGTGAAATACTTTGATTCCATAATAGTCTCTACTGGGAGAAGGTGCAACCGAATATTTCTCAAAGTGAACGACCTTGCCATTCATACTTTCTACGCGCGAAAATAGTTCTATTTCACATGCATGAAGTCATCAAGATCATATAGTCATCTCTTTGTCTCAGTAACCATAGGTTGCCTTTGGCGATTATTAGAAAACTTCAGTTGATATAGGCTAAGAGGAATAGTTGATGTATAGTGCGAAAAAATAACTGCTGTAGTGAGTTTCACAATTTTATTATAATAATTCGATATGACGAGATGAACATAAATATAGAAATGTCGAAGTAAAAATGGAAAGTCGAATGGCATTATATAGTTGTATCAATATACAAGGAAGGCTACACATTAATATCACAATGCATGATTCGATAGGTTCGTAAAAATCTAGAGTACACGTCGGTTACTCCAGAGGCGAGTTAGCTCAGAGTCACAAAAATTGACCAGTTGAAAAAGACAAGAAATTTAAGTTACAAGATCATAGTAGAAACAGTATAGCCGACGTGTGGCTATTATTATTATAGCGCTGATATCAATAACAGCAACAATTGTAGTGATAGTATTAATAGTAGTTGTAATAGCAATAGTAGTAATGTTGATAGTGATAATAATGACACTAGCAGTATTGATAATAATAACAATAATAAACGTAATAACAGTAGCAATACTATATTTATATGTCTTATAAATACTTGATTGCATGACTGATATGACGTTCCTAATTTTATAATCACTGACTCGCGTTGATGTTTTATTAAAAAAAAAAGTCGCATTAAAATAAATTACTATGTGCTAGCGTATTGAAAGTCTTATGCTCGATGGAATAAACTTAGAAAATATAAAAATTGGGATTTCGTTTTGTTCCGTAAGGAGCGACAAAAGTTTGCCGTACGCGACGTCTCGTTGTACGAGAAAATGTGTAATTCGTTCGCGCTGATAATCATGGAGATAATCGCGCGGATTACAATAAGGGTCAAAGTTCAACGGACAAAAGCCAGAAAACAGAATGGAGAGACATGCAATATTGCCTATTTCCATATTGAACAGTTAGAAAATATTATTATTATGTTTTTTAAATATTCATAGATCGACTTGAATCGGATTCTGGAAGAACGGATTTGCTCGTAAGCGTTTGGTGTGGATGCGAAGACAACCTACCGATTAAATAAAAATCTCCTGATATGTAATGGTCGAGTCATAAAAATTTCTCCCGACAGCATCGATCGTTCGCACAACGAGGAGACGACGACTCGCTGTGAGGATGGTCGTTATCTTGCATCGGTAAGGCATTGATAAGAAAGAAAAAGAAACAACTAGCGTCGTAACGGTGGTACGACGGCGTGGAATAATTTCGGGAAGGTGAAACTGAATTTTGTGACAAAAATGGAATATAGTCTGAGCGACCTCATCGTCGAGAGCAGCCGAGACGCATAAATTCTATGACCGCTGGATTACAGGGACGGGATTACCGACGATCGTCCGGTCGTCACTGCAAATACTCGCGGATGTCGTTGTGTCCTCCGAAGGAGCCGGTGCTACAGTCAATTGGCGTTGCTCCATATGATCCAGTGTTTTCTCTATGGCTCTCAGTCTCTTCTCCAGACTAGTGGTACCCAGGATGCCGACTTGGAGTTGCGGTCCCAGAGGCAGTATCGCTAGAATCCACCAGGTCCAGGACGGGCCATCCGGAAGCCGGGACCAGTCCTCTTCGATGTCTGGCATGGAGCCGAATACACGTTGTATCTCCGACTGTTGGGAGCTGGGTACAGTGTCCCACCATCTTCTGCCTTTCGTTCTCACCTGTGACATTGAATGATACATTGTAACGTCGCCACATAAAGCATCAAACTTATCAAGATTGATGACCTTCCGCTATCACAGACCATATCAATCCTTCTGACGTACCTTATCATGAAGTTCTAAAAGATTGAGTAATTGCTCAGGTTGCACGGGCGTGTCTCTCAAGAACTCCACCTGCGCCGTGTCATATCCGTCCCGTTCGTCTCCAGACAAAACCCTGAATCTCCTTCCACCTACTGTACTCAGGATGCTGCATCCATCCTTGAGTAAGACTCTATCTCTGATCTCCAACATGGTACCATATTCTGCGTACCTGAATAACAATGATACCAGTTTGTTTAACAACCCTGAAGCGATCAATCAGATAAACTGAGTCCATGCCACAGCCTCAATGCTTCAAGCAATCTGCATAATAATCACACGCGCTTCAAAATATATCTAATGCAGTACACGTATTCACTATGCATGAGTTCAACAGAAATACTAAGAGCATCGATTTCAAATGATATTTCCATTGCTCTAATATATGACAAAGCATGCAAATTAATTCTTACTTCTTTGTCCCGGTAGCTTCCCTATTGAGACAAGCAGCGATTCCAAACTCCCGTACGCCGATCTCAAAGCATCGTCTGACCATCAGCCTGTATCTTGGTTCATAAACAAAGAGAGGACAGGCTACACGGGGGAAGGCCGTCGTACAAATAAAAACGGCGATCTGCTCGCTGTCCAGGAGTCCTAGGCTCTGAACAAGTTCCAGACGATGACTGGCGGCTCTGGCAGCGTACTCCGTCGACGCAACGCTCTTCAGGGCACGTTCGACAAAGTCCGTAACGGTTTTTTGACTGCTGGCCAGGTACTAGAATAATACAGTAGAAACTTACGGTTATGGCAGTGCTGATTACAACAGTGCAATATTATGGTTACGTCGATCGTTTTTCTCTCTATTTTTTTTCAACACGATCTAGAACAAAACCAGCAGCGAAGCACCTGGTAGTAAACGTTAACGATAATGTTCCTCCTGATAAATGGCATTGCTCGATGGAATACGGAAGCCAGAACGATGACCACAAACAATCATCTCAATATGCATCATCGTTAACCGCTAGAAAGCATTATGTGCCTCATTTACTAGAAGACGTCCAGCGCAAGGTACGTCTTGGCATTAAGGTTGATCCGACCAGTGTGTCTAACGGGTCGTGACTAAGGAGAGATTCTTTTTATGTAACAGACCAAGAGAAGACCTCAGACCGGTACTTCTCATCCTGGTAAGTCGATTGATCGAGCCGATGATAAATTCCTGGTCACTTACGTCGGCGAGTGACGTGACGCAGAGTGGACAGGCAGATGAGTAGTCCAGACAACGATCCAGGCACATCCAACAATAGGTATGTCCGCAAGGGGTTGCGACGGGTTTCCAAAGCAAGCGACAACATAGGATGCAGTCTAGGTCGCCTTCGGCAGGGTCGCCTCTGGAAAGAGGCGGTAGCAAGATTTCGGCAGGTCTCGCGTCCACCCCTAAGAAAAATTCGAAAGCGTTTTGGTAAGAGAGTCCATTTACAAAATTAATTTTTTTTTTCAAATTTATTATACTATAGGTCAATTAACCGTGCTAACGTTTTCAGCTACTCACTTTTGAGCTTTTCGACCTCTTGATAGACCCTGTCCAGGATCGCGTGGAGTCGAGCGTTGTCATGGGGAACGGAAGTAGGCATGAGCCTCCGGCACACCGTCTGCAAAATAAAATAAAGATGATAGTACGAGGTGCTATTATCACCAAGAAATTGCCGAGCATTATCAAGCCGATGTACGATATCGTTTCCGAGTTGCCGATGCCAATGCACTGATTAATCGCGCGATAAGGATCATCCCGGAATCATATTTATAATTCGTCCCGAGCAATTATTATCGATAAGCCTTACGATTATCGGGATTGTTCGATCGACGATAATTTAATACTTGGTTTTATGTAAGGCCCGACCGATCGCCGTTATCCGGTCATCTAATTGTGAATTGATCATCAATCGTGCCACTGGTACGGAACGATCATACGAAGAAGAGAGAAAGAGAAAGAGCGAACGATGGAGAAAGCAAGAAAAAGATCAAGAGAAAAATAAAATATTTTTTCTTTACCTGACTGAAGTCTTCCTCTCCGCTGCTGTTGTCCTCGCAATCCGACGTATTCAGTGCTGCCCTGCGATGATGCTGAATTGGATTCATCAGCGGCAGAAGAAGATGATGTCGATTTCTTCTCGATCTCGCTATCGTCTGGACCATATTGTAAGGACCTCTGGTAGCAGGGCTGTTTTGCCGACGATGATTCGAGGACAGCATTCGGTGGAGTACCTGAAAATTGCAAAAATTCATAGTCACTCGGATTATGATGAAAGGCGCGTGATTCTAGAAAAGCGCCAATCAAAATATTACGATGATGCCCGGGTGCGACTTTTGGCCCGTTTACAATTAACGTGCAAACGTATAGAGATGGCAGAAAGAAAGAGCTGGCTATAAATACACCAAGAGGCAAATAAGGACACCAAGACGATAAATCCTCAGTGGAAATCACGATGAACAATGGCTGAGATGATTAAGAGAGAGACTTCAGGGCTATGGCGAAAAATCGTATCGACTGATTGGTGCTGATCTACCATGAAGAATTTTATCGATAGAAAATTATTAATTTCTTAACAGCGCAATATATGCTTTGGTATATTTAGTTAGTTGCTACGTAACAGTTATAGTTCGGTTCGCGAGATCCCACTGTAATTTTGATTCCGTGTTTCTAGACAATTTTCTGGATACACGGTTAGGCATTGTTCTGTGCCACATGGCATCATACGTATAGAACTGACACTAAACCAGTACAATGCATAAGGAAGTGCTGGGGTGGTAAAGGAAGGAAACTGCAGAAATTCAATAGTCATAGTATCACAATGTATCTTCCTTATGCAGTGTTAACGACTGTCAAGCTTGTATTCATATTTTTGGTATAAGTACCGACCGTTCGTTGAACCATTGATTGGTTGTGACAAAATTAGACATATCTTGGTTGTTAAAAAATTTCTGGTAACCAGTGCGAAATATAATTCCGCAATCATTTTCGAACGCGATACTATTTATCTATGTCAAAAGTTAAGCTAATTTCGCGTATAAGATATGGGAAGTTCAAAGCCTTTCAAAAGCTCCTGCGTCATTTCTGCGTACAGCGCAAAGTTTTTTTTTTTGTGGCTGATAAAGGACCACGGTCGGAGTGGTTGTGTTCTGTGCTAATGATTGTTTTTTTGGGAAATGTCGAAAAAATCCATTGAGCTCGTGAACTCAAGCGCTTGTTTTTGGTAGATATTGTTACGGAGTGCGTATTTTCGTATATAATTTTGAGAGCTGACAACTGTAAAATATTTTGAAAAAAATATTTACTGAAAATTCCATAATATCGACTTATACTATAAGCTGCTTGTGCAATGCTACTCGTATCATTTTATATGAAGGAAAGTAAAAAAATGCAGGAAATATTACGAACCTATTGAAATAATAGAATTTCTTTCATACTTCTCTTATCAATCGTTCCCATTGACGCCTATTGGTTTCACGTTATTACCATTCTTATTATTCCCATTCGCAGCGTTTATCTCTACCTATACTGCTGATTGGTCGTAAACCATAATCTCCGTACGTCAGCCGCGTGATACCATTTCGTACGGTTATAGCCAATTACTTAAATTTGAATTTCTGAAAATCCCTTTCTGAGGTTGTTCTAATGAACGCAACAAGACAGCAGCTTTTGTAATTAGGACAACAGTTGCGATTAGACTGTTAAAGCCAAGCTGCTTATCAGCGTATTACTTCCGGTTGACCAGTCGAATGCATTAGAAGTTGCTAAAGTCGTTTTTACTTGTCAAAAATTCATGCGGCTTTTTTTTATTTAATTTTTTATTCACAAAATTATGAATGAAAATTTTTCATTGATAAACTTTTTTACCCGATACTTCATATCTATTCAAATTTAATATATTTGTAATTCATAGTCGCATGTCCTAAGCGCATTATATACCTATATTTATATAAGCAAGCGAAATTTTTATTAATAACTATTATCGGAACTCGTTCTTATCGCGAGTGACGTGGACTTAAGGCAGTATCCTGCTTTAAAAGGCTCTAAAAATCGATTTTTTTTTTTATTGCCAAAATCTATTCCTAATGTATCCAAGAATATGTATTCAAAGTTATAGAGGCTAATTCACAATATTTTCAAATATACAGCACTAAACGCAATGGGGTATGGAGCAGGTATACGAGCGCTCGGGCAGCTGGAGCGCGCGCTCCTTTACTTTAAAGCGCGTTTTCTCGAGTTTTCATTTTTACGATTTTTCTAAACTGGCGGGCGTGATTGCAAGACAACTAGACCACCAATCAAAACGAACCAAGGCTTGTTAGCTTCAGTTTTGTATTATCTTCTATTTGAACTAAAAAGATTCATGAAAAAAATTCTAAACAACTTTTTTAGCAAGTTAAAATGATTTTTTTTAACAAAAAACATTTTTTTCAAACTTGAGAAAAATTTTAGATTTCACAATTTTTTGGGTTTTTCTTAGTTTATCTAGAAGAAAAATATATGGAAATTAAAATTTTCTTTGGTTTTTTTGTTTCAAAAGAAAATTTCGAGCTTCATCTTTCCCGCCGATTGGAGACTGCAATTGCAGGGTGTTGCACAAATGAGCATAAAAATCTGCTGTGCTTGAATGTTTTTCGCTCAAACAAATTTTTTTTTAATGTTCAAATATGCAATAAAATAATCTTCTAAGTTCGCTACATTTGCTTATTTTTTTTCTGTCCTAAAAAAGTTCCCCCAAAAACGCTTTTTTCAGGCCTCCTAAAGCAGGATATTGCCTTAATTTTTACGTTTGTCTGATAGTAAAAATTTCGTTTTCTGAATTCAATTGAGCAATTCTCACCCGTGTTATCTCTTGGCGTACGGTCTGAGGGTTTCGGTCGATGGCGACACTCGTACAGAAGGCAAAGAGGGCCTCCTCGTGTCTCCCAAGAGCTGCGAGTGCCACTCCTCTTCTGAAGTGGCCCTACAATAATTATAAACAATTGGTTAGCTTTAATATTTTCAAAATTTCCTATTTTTCGGCTGTGTAAATCGGCCTCCTTGAAACGACGATATTACACAATAGCCATAACGCTGATAAGGGAAAGGTGTCTGAGACTGCATATAATTTACTGTGTTATTTGCTATGCCGTCCCAGACGCCTCTCCCTTATACGTTTAAGTACAATAAAGAATTTATGGCGACAATTATGTTATTATTTTTTCCCGGAACTAAGAAGGTTTAAAAAAAAGAATTTTAATAAAAAATATACAGCCGTATGTATACATGCATATATTGAGCCGTTAATCAAATGCAAATTAACTTAAAATCATTATCAACACAAACGACTTGCTAATTAATCACGCAGCTAAATTTAACGTAATCAACTGTTGCGTAATGACTTTTTATTCATGAAAACAAATGGAGCACGATGCGTTACTTATATTTGAAAGTCAATAAGATTTCGTGTCTATGGTTATCTTTTTTTTTATAGTTATGAAATGCAATAGACAATTTCTCTGATTAAAATTTTATTAGTTAATTGGTGCTGTTAAATTATATGAATTATCAATTCCAAAATTGTTCACCTTTCCCCAGTCTGGACGTAATCTAATCGCATGGTCAGCATCCGTGAGAGAAGCCTGCGGCCTACTTAGCATGAGCAATGCGTGCGCCCTGTTGCTGAGATGTAATGGACTGTTTGGTGCTGAAACAGAAAAAAATAATATATCTTTCTACAAGTGCTGCCATATTAATAACTTCCGCTTGTTCATGTTCCGTAATTTCACTAGGTAATTGAAAATTAACTTTTTGTCGCTTTGAATTATTATAACGTTGTCTCTTATGATTACTTTATTCGTATGCTTGTAGTGACAACGTAAAAAGTGCATTGAAACTATGTATACAAATTTAGCACCAGGAATCATCGGGTACCGATCGAATCATATACTGGTCGAAAGGTAAAATGTCAAAATAAGGGAAGCAATGAAAATTTACACTACACTGTATTTATAATGAAGCATTGATGATCTGTTCAACATTGATTATTAATTCAAAAATATAAAAAAGTTGACAAATAAGAAAATATATACCACCCTACGAATTTCAGATCATTAATAATTAATAATATTAAAAAATTCTAAAAATCTTCAAAAGCACCTCTTTAACGTGAAAAACAATAGCAAATTACTCACGGTGCAATCTTATAGCTGCTAATTGATTCCACAATAATTATCAGCTAGGCAATAAAAATAAAATTGATAAACAAGATAATCGTATGCCATACATATATGTATGTATGTCTATAGACCAATCCTACCAATCATAAAAGAAATATTCCAATAAAGAATCACGTAACTAGTAAGTTCCAAAAAGTTTTAGAAACCAAATCTCCAAATTGACATCAGTAGACAATTAGCCAGAGAGCAGGACATCGACCGCGAATAAACAGGTCCATAGAACCCGAGCTCGGTAGCATCGTTATTTCCGTGAATGTCGAGGTCGACCAGGCCGCGATAGTATCGAAGCGTGAAATCTTTTTGTGGCACGACGATTCATACTTTCCGCTCAAGAGTCAAGACTCTGGACAACGATCTCAAAAATTACATAATCGTCAGCCATTACCGTCTTTAAATTAAAATTAGTCATAAGCAAGAAAAAAAAAAATTCCAAGATCCGGATCGAATCGGTCCTCGGACACACCTGGTATCCTGTTCACGACGAAGCAGACCTGTTATGTTTCTAGACGGATCCTGTATACACGGTAACGGCTAATACAAGTACTGGCCAAGTGCAACCCGCAGCGCAGCGGCCTATCGCATCAGAGTATCACGAAACGAACGTATATCGTGAACTACGATTGACTTACGAGTCAGTGTTTTCGACGAAGCGACGGTAGACGCCGGCATCGGCCGACCGACAGAGGCGGGAGTGCATCCTGGCATTGTGAGCAATGTCATTGCCTCGACATAGAGTCGCTTGAACGGACAGAGATCGTATAGCTGTAACGAGACTATACGTGCTCGAGAAAATTAGAAAAAGTCATAAAACGTGTTAATCCAAAATACATCCGTCGCATCCTTTACAAGTCAGATGCAAGACATGCATTAGCGATATATAACATGTACATATACATGCTATATCAATCATCAAATTAGAATACTTAAATACGTAGATACAGTATAGAGCCGATACCACAGTGAAAAAACGTTACGAGTCTTATGTATACCCACAAAGTATACCGAGTCTAGGTCTCTGAATAATGCAGCGACTCTAGCCAAGCCAATTCTGTGGCTTTGGCTGTACTTGACGCTGCGTCTTTTTCTCTATAGTCCCAATGTCTCTCTCGTCCGTCGTGTCTCGCCGAGCGTCTGTGCGAAGGAAGGTGAACGCGGAGGAATATCGAGGAGCCTACACGATGCCATTCCGGAATAACGAGTAGCATATGCAACGTAGTCGCGAGGACGTGCAAAGTCTGTGAGAGTACACTCGATGCAGTAACTAAAATAACGAAAGAGACAGGAGTCCGTGTGGAACGTGCGAGAAGCTAAGTGAGTGATCGGTATGAAAAATGATCGCGGTAATCCAGACGACGGTACTCGTGGAAGCTTACGAGGAGAGCTACGTGGCCGGGTGACCGACCTTTACGTAACGGCTGGCTGTTTGCTGCTGACGTATAGCGATCCAATGCACCGTGGTAGAAGCAGCTACAGGAAGGCGTCCCCGTTTTTACACGGGAAACCTATATTTTCGATCGCCGTGTCCCGAGCGTCCCTTACGTCGACGATCCTCGTCGAAGCTCTTTCAGTGAGAAGGTGACGCCTGGCTTCGTTTACGTCTTCGTTGGACTCTTCGATCGTTAGTATATTACTGCGATGCGATTCTATGGGCGGCCGGGAACCCGCGCGTCATTGCGCATGCGCCGGTACGCGCTACGACCTCGGCCGTCATGAAAACAATAACATATTTTTGTGCAAATAGAAAATACTAAAATAATCCACTGGCTGCTCCTTTGTTCCGCTTCGCATTTCTCTTGTCTCGCTATCGCCTTCTTTCTCCCTCCACGTCGGTTCTTTCTGCCTTTGTCCAAATTCAACTTACCACGAATGCGGCAGCGAGCGCCCTGCAACGCTGACGCCTTACGCAACGTTCTGACGACGCTCAACGACGCAGTGTCAGTTGCTGCTGTGGCTCGGGCTAAATAAACTTATGGCAAATTGTGCGTTGGCGAACTTGAAAATCACAGGTAAAAATAACGTGCGGACGACTTATTATTATTTTGATTATTGTATGACATTCTGTCGTAACGAACGGCGTCTGTTTTTACGTTGATCTATTGATTTTTTATCATCGATCTGGTTGGACGTTATCCAGTCATTTTTACTTGAGACTTCTTTTGAGGATTTTTTTTCAATATTTAGACATTCTTATCGTTTGTTCCTTCTTTCCTCTGTGAGTCCTTAAGGCAATGCGACAGCGTTGCCAATCTTTATATAAGAATCAGATTCGTTAAACGATATGAAAAATTCCTGATTTACGTGAAAACTGTATCGCGTGCTTTGAATCGCTCTCTTCTGTCAAAAGTCGGGGGACGCGCGTCCTACGGTGACGTAAGTCGTAGCACCTAGGAGACTCGGCAGACACGTGAGGCCGTTGCTACCTTGAAAGGAAACAGGAAGTCACTGTTGGTCAGTGGCCGTTGCTTTGAAGAATCGTAGTGACGGCAACATTACGTATTACCATTGGACATTATCGCCTCATTCATGGCAAACGCACCAGCTGAAGTTGGTCACGAATGGATGGTTTCACCAATCGGCGTAGCGTGGTACCAAATAAAAAAAATTAATTGTCATACCATTATTAACATCATGAATATTGCGATCCACAATCTTTCATTTGTTTAACAAAGTCGCACTTGCCACGATTAACGAAATTGTTGAATCGCGCCCAACTTCGACCGTGAATAATCCTCTACATCATAAATTAAATATACGTATATACAATAAAAAAAAGAGTATAAATAAAATCAATAAAATTTCAGTTCATCCTACACCTTCCAGATAACCGAAGAGAGTATCTATCATCTATACAGTAAATTTATCTGATTATAATTCCACGAGTCATGGGGGGGGGGGG
>NW_014333173.1:0-83657 GCF_000341935.2 Cephus cinctus | reverse complement strand
GGGGGGGGGGGGACGTAACGTTGTCGCCATTTTGAGCAACGCCTGTTAATTTTATGTAACGCCGAGCATTCTCCGGCTCTCTGTATTTATATAAATCCTATAGAATCTTACGTGAAGAAAGACTCGTTCTCCAAACAGTCGAAATAGATACGAGTACGAGACTCGTTAAATCCTGTCATTGTGCATAAACGAAGGACGCATTGAAAAAATATTATCGCAACGTTCCGTCAAACATTACGTCGACGCTCTAGACACTCGCAGTTCTCGTCCACGTGTCACCGAAACGTTATACGTCCTTCCGACGGACGTTTTTCTCCTGACGCAAGACTACCAATATTTCATCAATCGATCAGACATCGTAGACCAGTCGGCGTTTATGCACCGCGACGACGGCGTCGCGTACGCTTTGGTCTTACATAACACTTTTTATTATGTAATTGACACGACGCTCCTATCCCTCGGCTTGCTCGTCAACGGTCAATCCTCTACGGCTTATACGTTATACACGAAGTAACCATATTACAACGCGATCCAAGGCGCAATTGAAATAACGCCTTACCGGTGCAACGTGGCTCGAAGTATTTTTTTTTCTTTTCTTTTTTCTTTTCGTTTTTCTTTCTTCTCCAATTCGACTTTGACTCGGAACCTCCGAGCGGATTAGATAACGAACGACTCGGAATCGCGGCACGCGAGCTACTTAGTCTACCTAGTGTCAACGTAACCATTTATATAAATCTATCGTTATGCAACGATTCGTACGATTGTGTAGAACCGGGACGCGTTTACGCGCCACGGGTTTCACGACCACATGGCTTCGTTCGCTACACGCTCGCGCTTAGTCGGTAAACCTTTGCCACGTGTTCTTTAGTTACTTTTGCACTTTGATAGCATCGTGTGTACATATGTATATATGTATACAGAGTAAACCATGTAAATGTGGTTAAACGTGGGATTTGGAAAAAAATTGATAGAATTTTGGGGTTGATGGTAATTACGAAAAAAATTCGTGACACGGGAGAGGGGGCAGGGGGGATAGAATAGAAAATGCCTATTCCGGTTTCGCTTGTGGTTTTCCGGGATGGAAATAATTGTCAGTGAATATTTCCATCCTCGTCTAAAAGTAGATAAGTGTTATCATCTGCGTCAGTTGTACATGTGTACACGCGATACCAAAAATAAATGAAAAACTCCAGCAGCGAATCGAATTCGTGGCGAACGACACGACGGGCTTCGGATGAGTCGTAAAGTTTACATAACAGAGTTTGACAGAATACGAGCACGTGACTATAATGTATCTTATCACACCGAACGTTCTCACGATCGGTTCCCATATGTCTTTTATATAACAACCGAGTGTCTATTATGAGCCTCTTTTCGTATCTCTCATTCAAGAATGGGACAGGTACGAGAAGTCTGGTCTCTATAGTTATCGGGTCAGGAATTCGTCCTACTGTAGGTATATACGTTATTGGTAAAAAAAATATGATCGATTCCCATAATCAAATTTCGATATAAATCGAATAATTGTCAGCGTCGATAACTACATGAAATACCCAAATTACGTAATCGGCTACACGTATCATTATAATTTTCAACGCGCCAGCCTTACCCGCGTGGTCCTGTTATTTCCTCGCAGGGTACGTGGATCGAGCTATATTCGGACAAGGGCGAATTCGACGAATTGGATAACGATAGCGTGAATGATTTTTTTATGTGACAAACAAATTTTATAACCTACCAAATCATACGGAGATACGGAGTTTCGACTAATAGGTCATCGACAATAACGTTCCTCGATAATCACGCTAGCGTAGGAACGTGCACGTGGAACCTTCTTCCCGGTAACTTCTTCCAGGTAAACGAGAGAGCAGACAGACGACGTGGGGGGAGTAAGGCGAATCGAGCTGATGAAGAAACAGACGAGAGCACAGGAATGGCTGAGCGGAGGAGTCGAGTCATTTCACGGGATTAAACAGTGAATCATATCGTATTAGATACTTGCCGTATAGTCGGTGAGTGAGTGAGAGAGAGAGAATCGACGTTACATAATTTCACGGGCGGAAGAGTTGGCGAGAGGTAAACCCACCGACGAGACCAATTTAAATTCGGATTAAACAGTGATATTTTCATGTCGACTTTTCCGGCGACCGCACGACACTCGGTTCCCGTGAGAAGTAAGCTTCGTGCGGGTTCGGCCGAGTTCGGTGAAATTCGGCGCCGACGGCGCATCCTTGCGGGACGCACAACTAGCGATTAAGTAGACTCAAACGCGGGTATGGCTACCTGAGACAGACGGAATAACGGACGAGACGGAAATAGAAAAACAAATAAATGCCAACAAAGAGAAAAACAGTCCGATTTATTTGTCTTACGTCGACGCAATATGCGTCGTGAATAAGCGTTTGATAGCGTCTACAATTGTAAACAGAATTCTTGCATACATCAGTGGAGAGCGTTAGTGTCGGAGAAGGCTGGTGAAAAAAATTACACTACAAATTTGTCCTCTTACGACATACTCTGTGCTTCTCTCGAGTTGCATCAGACAGTGCGCATGCGCATGCGCCATAGGTGACTCTCGGATTTGACGTTAAGTACGCTCGAAAGAGGAAAGCATCTCGCCTTGACACAGAATCGCGATTAATTTCGATCGCAATTACATAATATAAACGTGCCCGAGGTTTCGTATTGGCGTGCTATCGATCGGCTATGGTTACCGAGAAGGTGGGACAGAGGGAAGTAAGGAGAGGGGAGGATTGGCCAGTATACGAAAGCGAGTGGGAGAGAGATAAGAAAGGAGGGGAAGGACCGAGAATGAGTCTATCTATCGATCGTTAAATGCTTTAACGTTTCTCGTTTCTGTTTCATTTTTTTTTTCAAAGACGCACGACCCGTAGAAAAGCATAAATCGTTGTTGAACATTCGTAAATCTTTCATTAACATCCAGCGGTTCTAGACCGGGCAAAATTTATACACCGTGTCCATAATGGATCGTATTAGAAATTCGATGGCTCCTCCGTGGTATACGGATTCGTGAAACCTAATAAAAGATACCCTGCGTGTCCTTGAAGTTTCCAAATAATCGTGAATTACGTATAGTACCCATACAGATACAGCGAATCATCGATAGTCTTACGCAATACTAAAAAAAAAGTCCAGATGATGTAAGTGGGTCTATGTTAATAATCGGATATTAGTCAAGAGTAATAATAACAAAATGAGCCATGGCAGTAGTACCAAATTTGACAAAAAAAATATTTCGAAAAAATTCTCTTTCCATTAGTCGCCTGCTTACGTAGCTGCGCGCCCGTTGCCTAGGGCCGCACGGCCATGACCTATTGCTCCGATTGTTCCTATTTCGAAAACACCCCAAGGTTGACCTTGGCACTCCTTTCCTTTTTCACCGAGAGCTTCCAGTCGTACCAACGTCCTCGCTTTGCCTATATCAGAATCGATCTTCACCTAGTGTCCCCTCAGGCCCGGGTCGTCGTTTCCGGTCTCGGCAGCACGTCACGCCCGTCGACGACCCAACCGATCCCAAGATCAACCGACAGGATCCAACGATCACGAAGTAGCACGTAAGGTATCCAGGAGTCCTTATAGCACGATTTGGCAGTGGTCCATGCATTCCTTCTTCCGTCTCCGTACGTCCGTATCTCTTTCTCTCATGGTGTCCCGCTAGACCATCACGTTGAATCTAGGCTAGGATTGGTTGGCTGTGCCAGAGTCCCACTAACCTGATCCTGCCGGGTAACAAGGCGCATACTCATGTTCGGATCGCGGATAAAGGCGATGGAGATTGGAGTCATCGGAATGGATTAATGGAGAGCGATGGCAGACGTGAAAAAGACGTAAGAGTGAAAATTCAAATGAAGGAGATAGAGGAAAAGAAAAAGAAAATTTACAAAGATCGAATAAGCCGTGACAAAAGATATTGACGGAGTTACGTAAGGAAGGAGATAGGGACGTGTCACCTTCGAAGACGGCTGGAGACACGTGTTCACCGATTTTCGGCTTCTGTCATCGCGCGAACACGTTGCTCGATGCACGTATGCAACTGTCGCGCGGTCGCCTCGGGACGCGGTTAATTATATATCCGCCTTGTGCGAGGCTACGACTCGAGAATACTTGGAAGCAACTTGTAACACGCGGTGGTATTCATAGATCGCCATTAGTCGCTACTTTCGTGTTACTCCGAGTCTCCAGTTGGTTAAAGTCTGTATCGCGTCGAATCCCTCTTGGATCATTGTGTGGTCCATTATGCTAATCGAATCTGCGACACGTGGGTACAGGCTGGGAAGATACGTTGTTGGACAAGGCTCGATAAGGATGAACGGTTGGAAAAGGTGATTCAGGATGAAATTCAAATGTCCCGCCGTTACGGCAGCTACGAACTTTTAACCCACGGTTACGCAATCATTCGTCCTATCGATGTGGCAATCGATCGAAAAATACCATTTCCTTTTTATCACTCTCCCCGTTTACCTCTATACGTTTCTACGTGGGTTCGGCTCGCTGGGAACTTCTGTGTCACGTAGCCGCATTTGGTGATAAATGCAAGAGTCGAGCAAGGCGACCGACGTTGCCGTAATTGGCTCAAAGGCCAGATGGTCAACGCAGGCTGAGGTACAGATGTAGGTTGACGTTCTGTCTTTACGGTTTTCGAAGGCTGACTTTCGTTTTATCGTGTTTGCTTTGACCTTTACGGGGCCTCGAGATATTTCCTATTGTCTCCAAATCTCCAGAATATTTTTATACGAGGTGAAAATCTGCTGGCTCTCGTAGGAGTTTGGCCGGTTTATTAACCCGTAGATTGATTGACAAGCGATATACACGTTTTCACAATTTTCTTTCGTTATGTCAGAATGACAGCCGGTACACCACGTGGCTTCACTTTCGTATTATCTTATCGCAGTTCCGCTTATACCGTCCCTCCTCCTTTATATCATCGACTCCCTCTACAACGTAATCCAGACTTACCATGTTCCTGGCAGTTATAATCTTGGAACAGATTGTCACATTTTATTTGTCACTGTACAAGAATTTTATTTTGTTTCGACAGCTTCTTTCACAGTTACTATACTCTTACCCGTCGATGGCTTCGTGCACCTTACGAATATAAAATAAATTATCGGCTTCTGATACAGTGTTTACGTAATCGTATACAAAAATTGTGAACTTAGCATTCTTAATTATTCTGTAGTCTCGTCTGTACCTATTATATTTTTTTTTAATTTTTAGAAAGATATTTTATATCGATTAGGCATCATTTACTTTGGCCTTTGTTTCAGGAATTCAAATGGACGTTTAGTCGATACGTGAAAAATGCATAAAAAATTCCCGATCGATTATCAACCTTTCGAAAACAATGACGAGGTATTGTAATCGTGCGATGACTAATTGTTTTCACCACTCATACTCTTATTATGTGACTATCTTTTGTGTTCGAGGAGTCGTACCTAACGTGGGACAAGCTAATTGTAAGATGAACAAAAAAATTCGGTGAAACATTCGACAAAGGTTATTGTATTTGTTAAATTAATTTTCTAATCCACTAGTTACGATATAAAACTGACTAAGAGATTCTTGTGGCGCTGCGATCGCTTTATCTGTTACTCATCATTGGCTATATTTATAGGCACCTCTTTGGGTTGACCATGAACTTATCATTCATAGAGTTGCAATAATCTGCCGTTCGAAGAAAACCTACTGCGAGAGACGTTGTCCCGTAAAAGAATAAAAAAATATAATGGCGTAGCGGAATTTTGGTGGTACGGTTAAAGCCTGAAATAAGCAGAGACACTTTCTGCGTTAAACAAAGAGATAGATAGCGAGGTGGGTATAAAAAATGAGAATGGAAGCGAAGAATATAAAAGATGAATTGTACGCAACGGTCCTTCCTAACGAGTTTATTAATAGTACCAACTGATTACCTGGTTATCAGATATGTATATCAATTAATGAGAATGCTGACCTAACACTGCATCTCCATAACAGTGACTAATGAAGATTAACGAGAAACTAAGAATTAATTGTCGTTCCTGACGATTGCACGTCAAGTGGCAATCTGGTATATATATAATTTTTTAGTAATTTTACAAGATTATTATTATTGAGGGAATTCCTTTTAGCCTAACGCACTATCTAAGAGAACCATGAAACACTAACCTGAAAAGTTTTTGCATTGAGTTATAGTGTCAGCGCGGCTTTACGAAACGACATTAGAACCCATCGAGTGACGATGTAAGAGGACAACGAAACAGAATCATTAGGAAGAAGAGCAGGAGTAGACGACAGGCTCGAGAAAGTTGCCAAGACAAAGAAATCTGCTCGGTAGGAACGAGGTCGTCAACCAGAGTCAGCAAAGGGTGATTAAAAGCATCGGAGTGGCGCGACGGTCCGAAGTCGCTGTAAGTCGGCGCGGCAGTAGCCTTTGGTTATTTTGCGCGCACAAAGACCCATTGTGGCAGCAGCATCGTGGCAATGGAGGAACGAGGACCAACTGGAAGGGAGCAATGCTCTGGGAATGTCAACGTGGACCTGGAGTACGAGAGAATGAATAGGGATAGGGCATAGGAAAAGGAAGCAGGTAGGTTATGATTTTTAAAATGGCGGGAAGGACCAAGTTCAGCGTTCCTTTGCGACTTAACCTTAACCTCCAGAGTACCAAGAAGGTAGAGAAAAAAAAAGCCAGGTAGAAAAATCAGTGACTCACCAAGTCGCACAGCGAGGTTGTATCTCTCGAGGGCTTGACCTACGTGACCCTCCCTCATGAATAGGTCTCCCTCGTGTCTCGCTCGGCTCGCTTCGGCTTCGCGCGGCCACCACTTTTCCACCAATCGTTGCACGAGAACATTCGTCTCTCCTGAAGGGCCAAACTTTAGTCCACACGCACGGCAGCACTTTGAGCTCTCCAGGCAGTTCCTACAATAGGTGTGGCCGCAATTGGCTGTCACCGGCTGATAGAGGGTCCCTTCGCAGTACGGGCACACAAAGGATGCTTCGGTCCTTCTCCTCGGTAGAGAGGTACCACCTATGTCCTCGAGAAGGGCAGTGGCCAGATGCCGGAGCCTCTCCGGAGGCACAGCTATTATAGCGAAGCACTGCGCGTAGACGTCGAGGGCTTCTCGCAAGCGTCCGCATCGAGCCAGGGAGTCACCATAACCAAAAAATATCTCGAAGCTTGGCGGTTGCTGCTTCATGCAACGCTCGTAAATCTCAACGGCTAAACGATAGTTTCGCGAGGCGAAGGCCTCCTTGGCCATTTCACACATTTCGGGACGGCACAGGAGGAACTTCGCGAATCCTTCCCGAGAACTTAAACACTCGCGTAATCCTCGCGGTAAAATCCGCTGCCTGTCGAGTCGAAGATCTTGAAGGCACTGCACATTTTTATTTACCCAAATTCACGTTAAACCTCTTTCTCGCCGTTTCACGGATGCACCGAAGTTTTTCTTTTATTAACGAGAACTAGTCCTATTCCGTGTAGAACAATCGTAAACACTCGACACTGTTGGATGCAGGACGCGAAAAAAGGAAAATAATAAAATCAGCAACAGGCTCACGGGATACGATCAACGTGTTTAGTCCTAGTTGGAGGTTTCACCGAGCGCGCGCCTGTTACGTTTTGAATTTGACAGTTGGTCGACCACGCGGCGTTCGGAGAGAGCAGCCTTGGCACAAGACATGCAGGGTACGACGCAACAGCGACCGCGGCACAGCGACGACTGGCGTCTCGGCTGTCACCGCTTGGCAAGTGTCAGTAGTGGCGCGGTGTCAGTGCCAGAGCGGGGTCCCTCTCTCTGAGGCGATTTCCAGTTCAACGAGCGAGCGAGAGAGACAGAGGGAGAGAAAGAGTCTGACGTAAGGAAAATCAAAGAGCGACGGAGAGAGGGATACGGAGCGAGGAAGAGAAATAGAAAACGTGCAGTCCGACACTACATCGACGCTGACTTTAGCGCTCCAGAAGCGTACCAACCTAGCGCACACCAGAGTCCCACTACACACTCTGGCAGCTCCCACAAGCTACGAGCGTGCTCTCTACCGGACCGTTTATACGACCACACCCCCCACTTCGACCATTGAAACGACGAAGCGTCGGCGTCACGTTGTCGTCAGCGTTCGCATCGATGTCGTCGTCTGCTTCGGCATCAGTGTTGTCATCAGTGTCAACCGCCCAGATCTTATAGTGCGTTATCGGTACGCATCCTTACGCTTCTTTTTTTAAATTTTTCTCAACTTTTTTCTTCCCAACTTATTTTTTTATTATTTTCCTTCGTTCCTTGTTATTAATCTTCTTACTGTTTGCCGTTTTTTATCATTTTCCCCCTGGAATATATGCCGGATATCGATTTTTCTGTTTTCTCCTTTGTCAGAAAATGGTAAAGGAAGTTTTGTTTTTAATTGATATTATAAAAAAAATTATTTATCACTGTTTACGTACTCCTCGATTATCTCTAGGAATTCGACGTCTTATACGCACAAAGTTATTTACATTTATCTTTAGTCTCTGTGCTTTCGATCGACTAACAGGGTCGGGACACTTGTTGTCGAGCAGACATATTGTCATTTTTCGTGTATTCTCCTTTCTACGGAATCCTTGTTATTTGACTCTACACAGTCACCCACATATCCGGATGGTATTTCCCGGGTAAGGCGTCACGAAAAGTACCGGGTCGGCAAAGCTTTCGAGTCGTAGAAAAGTCCCAGTCGACGCTTGGCGTTCCCGAGCGTCTCTCTTACATAAAGCCCGTGGCAGAGCGTCGCGCCGTGGCGGGAGCTCGTCGAGTTCCGATTGGATCAATTATTTCACGAGTCGAGCCTCGCGACGGGCGCCATGCTTTTACGCATGAGCTCTGGCGACTGACAAAAAACATCAGGCTCGTTCGCTGCGGTGCGCGTCGGTGCATATTTAATATTGGTCCGAAACAACACTCGTTCATAATCAACGTTACGTTTCAAATGTCGCACCTGTTTCACCTTGTGTTTTTTTAAGTATTGAAAAAAAATGGAAATTTCCAAATTATCGTAATTTTTTTTTCTTTCCCCCCAACGTCTCATCCGAATTTCACGAAAATTTCGTAATGCACACGTCTTTCATCTTTGTTTGCGTATGTATTTATCTAGGGGCAGGTTATGTAAGCTATTTGTGTGGTAGAGTCACCTTTGCCAATCGCAAAACAAATTGTTAATCACCAAAGTACAGCGTATCTTGTGTTATATAAAGCATTTACGCACGGTGGAATCGTCGCGTTTGGCAGGCACTTTCAACGCACGATTAATTCGTTAATCCCGAGCGAATGCCGTAGCAACTCCTTAAAGATAAAGTTTCTTGCCTAGCCAGGATAATGGGGCCTATTCGCATATAAATATGTGCCCGATACTTGGTGCATGCGGTACATACTCTATGCATTATATTCTTTATCGACAAACCTGTCTACGACTTGATGGTCTGTATAGCAACATGGATAATCTTACAGGCATCTCCAAACCGATATATATGTATATATACACACAGCACGTTAAAGTATCACCCAGTGGCGAGAAGGACGACGCATTGAATAGTTGGAATTTTATTCCTTGCATAATTTAAATATTCTTTATGCAGCCGTAACGTTTCGGCCATCAACAATGACTCATCGATTGAATGTATAGACTTAACAGAGCTGAGACAAAGGATCGTAACACGTTGACGGCTGTACTGAAAAAAAAGTCAATATGGATTTATCACGAGGAAGAATCCATATAACGGATAATGGTTGTAGGTGTATTGTTTTTTTTTATTCAAAAGTTACGTCGATCGGGGTATATGCTGTGAAAAGTTACGAAAAATTTAGCTAAACTTCGAGGAAAGAAAAAATGGGGTGATGTGTCGAAATAGAAGCGTTGCGTAAGTCCTTTTTTCACTTTAGGAAGGACGAAAGGTCTCGGTCTCCGAGTCATAATAAACATTTATTTCTGTACCTATAAACGGAGTGTAACAACGGTCCAGTTAATATGGCCGCCGCGCAACGATCGTAAATTCATACGGACCATTTATCGACGGGAGGAAAAGTTGAGAAATTGGAGAAAAAAAATTATCTCAAAATGTTTGAAGCCAATCGCAATTATTTTCATTCGGATTCGTCATTTTTCCCGAGCTCGTAAATTATTTAGTGTTTTTTTTAGGATTTCGTAAATTTACCGTATACGGGCAAAGCAAATAATAGATATTTTTTTTTGACGGAGCCTAATTGGAATTTTTCTCAATCTTCAGATTTCTCACAGAATCCCTTTTGGGGCTGAGAACTAATTTGACGATTCTACGCAACGTGTAGGTTTTATACGTGTGTAAATTTTTTTAACAAAAAGTACCACTATTTCTGAAAATGATGTTGGTGGTCGAAAAATTCCAAATTTTTCTCTACCTTAATAATAAATTTGATATATCCCACTGGGCCTTCCCATACGAAAAGTATAGACTTGGACAACGCTTACAAATCGTAGTCGCCGTATAAACCATCGCGGCATGACTAAAAATAAAACGTGCTCCGTAAACACTACGAACCTTTACATAATGAATGAGAGTGAATTGGCGTATAGGATACATTGTGTCAGCGGATCGAGGAGATGAAGTTGGTAGCAAACGAGACGAGAGCTGAGTAATGAGTATTACACAATTAAAAGTTGATAACACGTGTGTCAATAAAAAGCGAGGAATATGAAATAACCGAAAACAATTCTCATTTCCCATTATAAGGAAAGAATCGAAAGATTTTATTCCCACATATGAAATCGATAGCGATAAAAATTGGCGATAAGAAAAAATTCGACGAATTTTACACGCTCTCGTAAAAATTATAAGCGAACCCTACTTGTAGAGATATACAACATAGAGCCACGTGGAGAAGGCTCGCCGATTCCTCGTGGGATTACGGATACTGCATTTAGTCGGGGTGCCACGTGCTCATCTCCGTAGCCACCTGTAGGGACTTTTCGGTACTAGGTTCGAAGTTGATACAGTTCGAGTCGTGAGTCCAGGTTCAGGGTAATTTTTTCTTAAGGTGGCTACTACTGGATTACGATCTTCAGTGATTTAGCAGGTGATCCCTCGTTATCAGGATCAGCATTCCTTGATCACGAGTAGTCGCAGACTGCTTTGGATTATGTTTATATAACAACGGCTCCCGAGCGTCGTACGATTCGCTAGACGCTCGACCTGACTGACTCTGGGTCCGATCTAGTAGGCTTTGCCTACTAGATGAGTACGTGCGTCGCTTTACGCCTCCGCGACTTCGCGTGCCCGTAAGCCGACGTATTTCTAGAGCCCGAGAATCGGAGCACGGTTTATGTAATCAGAGATTGTGTTAAATGAGTCGTTCTGCCTTGGTCCCGTGTTGCGCACAGCGGCGCAGCACGCTAAACGCTTATATATCGCGATCTCTCGTCTTCGAATGACCGGCATTGGCGAACAACAAGTTATGTCACAGTAGTTAATAGGGACTATATGTAATACGTTGAGGAGTTTGTTTTATTGATTTTCTTTCGTTTTTTTTTTTACCATTTATAAACTGTCTGATTTCTAACGATGCACTATGCTGATCGGTTACACTCTTTAGGCGGATCTTATTTTTTTTGCAAAAAAAAATTATTGTCACGACAATTTATGGTTTTGTCGCGTCGCGGGAATCGAAGCTCGTGCCACTTTTACGTACATCTTTCTACACGTGTTTGTCTCGGTTGGTAACGTAACGAGTATCCCCGGGCAACTTGCACAACTCGTCTTCGTAATAATGCAATTACGAAAATGGCACGATTACGCCTCCTCAAACGCTTTCAGTATTGCCTTGTCTGGTCCATTACGTGGATTACCTTATTTTCTTTTAATAAATGCCCGCGCCATGCAATCGGGCCTAGATAGGCGCCCGGTGGAAATTCATTTTGCGCAATTCCCACGGTTAATCGGGATTACGATATACCATTGACGCGAACTGACGATTGGTAAATGCCCGGCATGTAATTCGATTGACGTGGAGTAAAGATTTTTTGGGGAGGGGACTTTTTTATAAATTCAAAATATTTTTATTTACAAAAAATCGACAAGGTATTCAATTTTGAAAAGTCGGCTGTCATTCGAGATATCATATCTTATTATCGTCCCACGTGTCAAATAGCTCAAAGTGACAGATGACACGTGCTTCGTGCTGGGGAATTCCGTAGTAAAATTTTCGACATTGCTATCGATATTTTGACAATGGTAATCAATAGGATTTTATTAATTGCCATTATTTTTTCACGAATTAATTTTGGCGAAATATTATTGGCAATTGCCAATTTTACTTCGTATTTTTCCGTATGTCACTTTGAGCTACTTTGCTTGTGGAACGACTGTAGACCCGATAAGACTGATTTGCTCTTTTTTTTATTATAATATCTGTCCCATTTTTTTTTCTATTATTTTTCTTATAATATCACATTCATTTTATCGCGGCTCGTTACACTCGTTAATCTTTTCGTTTTGCATGATTATATACGTTACAAAGTCATTTCTTAGATATCTCGACGTTCAACCGATTAATTGGATAGGAGGTACCGCTATTTATTAAGACCTCTGTATTTCAGTAACCTTAATGAGCGATTTCAATTCGAAATTGTGCGTAGGTAGGTAATACTCGCATGCTTCGTGACTTTTAAAGGTATTTCGTACTGACTGAATTTTTCCTTGAAGATACTAAAAAAAAAAAAAAAGTTGTAGCAGTCAAGAATTTTTTTTTCTTACAGTGTCCTAAGTTTTAGATATATTCAACACTCAATGACGTCACATTAAAAATATATTAATATAAATATTAATAAATATATATATATAATAATACTCTGCAATGTTATTCTATAATGAAGCTTGACTCAGATATTACCTTTCTAGAATCACAATTATATATTATCATTTAATAAATTATTTATGTCACTTTAATTCAATAATAATTGGGACACGGTATACCGTATACCAAAAATTATACCTAGAAACCAATTAAATTGCAATTATCAAATAAACCTTAGGAAATAATTGTAGCGATCTTACAGTCTCGTGACACACGTAACCGATAGAAATCTACACATTTTTTTTCTACGTATAAATATATATATATGCGGACATCGACCTGTCGTTCATCAAAATTTTTAGCCAGGACGCCCCGCGGTGATAGAAACTCGCCTTTACCTAGTCAAGTGGAATTACTTAGTCTTAAGTATATACCGTATGCACTGAGATAGGAAAATAGAGAGCAACAAGAGCAGCCATATCGCTTTATACCCGAGTGGCATATGTGCTTAAAAGAAGTCACGTGTGAATACTTTCGTTTCATAATTCGATAGATTTAGATAATAAAAAAAAATTACGTGACTCATTACTTGGAAATTTTCTCAATGGACTATAAACGATTTTTTTTTCTTTTTATCGCGACGTATTTATACAATAACACGGGTATTATTACTGCCTGACGAAGTACGTTTTACGCGTTACCCATGATTCCCTGTAATCGTTATCGATTCATACGGCAGTTTTATAAATAGTCAGACGTCGTAATTCTGTAATTAGACGAACGAAAATCTTCGAACCAGTGATATCGGTGTCCTGCCGTTTTCATTGAAACTCGCATGAACGATGGTCTAAAAATAAATTTACGTTCGACGGAAATGAGTCCGGGCGTCTTATGGCCACTGCGTGTAACGGCTTATTTAAGAACTATTGGACGAACTGAAGTCGAGTCTGTGATGGAAATGAAATGGAGTAATTAATTTTAGTTAGTACGATATATAGGGTAATTAACAAAAATTTAGAATACAAGTTCTACCACTAGATTGCCTTTGTGAAAATTGTACCAACTTGAAGTTGGCTTTAAGTACCAAAGATATCGACTAATTTCATATAGTACAACTTTTGAATCGCTCTATATGTATATAAGGGATTGTGATTATGCAAAGGTAATATCTGAAACAAACTGTACCATAGAATACCATAGCATGGTAATCAGCATAAGTGCAGCATCTGAAATTGAATTTACTGTAGAAACCAAATGGACCAACTTTCGTTCAATCAAACAGTACTGAATCAACCTGTATAGCATCTATTGGAGATATATACATAATATACATGTTATATAAATCTATAATTTTTTAATGAGCTTTCCTACCAATTTTTATCTTTTATCGAGATAAACGATATCAAATTTATTTCATGTCAATAAGATCATTTTCATCTTAAAAGTGCATACGACTACGAAGATGCTGGTCCATTATTACAGCACGAGATTCTCAGTGCATAGTTTGGCTATTAGCGGAACGTGGATCTCGCGTAGAAGAAAATGTTATTCCGCTCACGAATTCGATCGATTCCTTTAATGATTAGGCTGGGGCAAAAAACGTTACCAGTGAATGTGGTTTCAGCGTGGATCGTTGGACGTCCAAGTGAACCAGGAGTCTTGGGAGTCCTGTATACGAAGAGAATCAGGGTAACGAGAGGGAGAGAGAGAGAGAGAGAGAGAGAGAGGAGTGAAGAGGAGAGGGATGGAGGGAAAGCGGGAGTTAAGAGACGTCGATGATTGCGTAACGGAACGAATTCAAGAATATCAGGATAAAATCTACGTTACGGCTACATTTTAAATTTAATGGCAAATGAGTTTCCTGCTGTTTTGGCCTGTGATCCTTGAGTTTGGAATTACGCAAACGAGAACCGTTCCAGTCATTTGAATGTTACGTATATTTGAAGGTCTCGCTATTACCAAAATTCATTTCGATCATAATACATAAGATTTTTGTAACCACGTCTATCATCAATTTCTCATGTATAATTCAATTGTTGCCTTTTCAGCTATCGTATAAATATATAAAATAAATTTTTGTATATATAAATGAATACAAATATATTAATAAATACGGTATGCCGTATCTCGTTCAATGATATTTAGTTGACAATTAAATTCATATTAGGGCCCTTCATACGTTTATATAGCTACTGGATCCGCATGATTCAAGTCCTATAGGCAATTTTTCCCTGCGATGAAACCAGAGCCATTTCGTTCTGACCTTGTCTGGGTGTTCACCCCGTTTCTGTATAATGGCTCGATGCCGATACTTGCAGAATCTCGGCAACTCGGACTGCGATGCTTATGTAATTCGAAGCGGGTCACGGCCAGCCTAAAAAACTGCCTCACGTGTCTCCTTCTATCCACCGTATTTCGACCGTCAAAGACACCGCCTGCCGGTCGCTTCCATTTCTCTTCACGAAATTGCAAGCAAGTCGAGCCCTACCCGATTAGCATCTGTGCTTTGACTTTCACGACTTTCGAAATTGCAGCTGTCAGAAAAAAAAAGACATTCTCAAACGTTCCTTTCTTTACCTCCAAGATTGCATTGATACCAGCACTTGCATCCTGCCATTAAGACAAGGCAGGTGCACCAAACTGCACGTACACAAAGGTTGTATACATACGATGAAATCGTCCAGGCAGAATCTCATTTGACCTAATTACATTAGTTAATTATACAAAATACAAAAAAAAATTACAAATTAAATAAGTTATCGTCAATATTCAATATCGATTGTTTCACAATAATTCATTTTCACAATTATAATTTTATACGCCTACAAATCACTAAGGCAATGATTGGCGAAAAAAAAAATGATAAGAATTTTTTCAAAATTTTCCACTGCGATTCTAAGTCCCAAGTAAGCAAACAAGTCTCCCTGGATTTTAAGTTAACTTTGTAAATCTTACTGGAACTTTTGTTGTTGTCCGATTTTTTGTTGCTCCGAGAATTTTTGTAGTCGCAGCTATACACATTTCTCATTGTACCCGCAGCAGTAGACTGTAGTGCATTATTTAACGCATAGTAAATTTTAATTCATTTGATTCAACGGTTACGTTAATGGTACAAAGTACAACGTTGCGAGATCGTTGCAACCGGATTACTTTTCAAATGAATCACGTTCCGCGCTACCGTAGGCGAGTTTCGTACCGCCACGGCAAGAGGCCTGGAACGCGGGCACAGAAGCGGGTACCAATTATTCTCGTATGAGCTCACAAAGAACAAGATTTACGGCAAGTAAATAGTTTATATAAACCATTGGGTCCGCTGTTAAATTTAGAGACGACGTTCGTCGTATAACAGTGCGGGATGGCGAATGAGATTCAAGTGTATCTATAGATACGTAGGTAACCAAAGTTCTAGCTATATATACAGAAACGGATTCTCTCGAATACATTTGGGCCCGAATAAAAATAATATAAAACAGCAGGTGCGCGTTAATCTGAAGATTGGCCCGATGCTAGTCGAAAGTCCGTGAAGACAACGGAAGTAGGAGGCAGCTGAGATCATATACGATAAATCCGTAATAAAAAAAATTACAAGTTTAAAAAAAATCTACATACGTCATCGACGAGTAAAAATTGGTTGTTCGATGTGCAAGACGGGTTGCGAAAAGTTAACTTAAGGCCCCGAATATTGCGACAGGGCCCAGACGTCTATGACGAAAGGTATGGATCTTGTTGGTCAACGTTAAAAGTAAATATGAAAAATTTTTAATTTTCAAAAAAGTAACTGCGCGTGAACAGATACTGGTTTCGACCGTCAAAGACGGTATGCAATAATAGATACCATAGGAGGAATTGATAAGTGATAAGGCTGATTATTATATATACCGCGTACTCTTCGTTATAAAACTACCCGGATACGCTTTCGCGCTCAACCTTCCTTAATCGAAACAGATGTTCGCGAGGATCGGTGCTCGCTTCTTGTTTCGTAACTGGCGAAATGTCTCGTTGTCTTCGTCGAAGAGTGATTGCGTCAAACGTAGTTACGTGAAACGATCGAGATTTCAAGGGTTTCACATTTTAATGTGATTTATGGGGTTTTATATATTGTATTTATGCGTATGTAGATATATGCTTTTATTAATTTTCAGTTTCCCCATATGAATTTATTATAACTTTTCAGGTCTCTGAAAAATGCGAATTACATGCTTGTATATTGATAAAACGTATTGTTCAGGGACCTGCCGAATTATGGGGCCATTACACAGATAACTTGAAAAAAAAAACTAAATTTTTGGAAAATTTAATATTGGAATTTTAAGCCGCCTTAACCAGTAAAATTACAAAAAATTCGGTGTGAACGCTGCTTTTCGGTACTAAAAGTATGCCTTAAACACCAAATTATTTTGGGTCCATTTTCAAAATATCTAATGTCCTTCGAGTTTGCTTTGCATTGTACTCGTGTCCCCAAAGTATACGCTTGGTAAATATATATTGTATATATATCATGTTACACAATTGAGGTTTGGGTAGTTAAGTTGAGGTCATTCCATAATTTGTTAGCCACCAATAATACTGTAAACTAGGCAAAGTTTCAAGATACTGTACAGTCTACGGTATATGTATATAGGTATACACAGGTATCGAGCGAAGTGCGGACGTTGGAGAACGACGCCGGGGAGCCCTGCCCTCTATTTCATAACGAAGTGCCGTTGGAAACACGTAACCTTTCATGCGCGTTTCTATTGTCGAGCGTTCGAACGAACCAGTGACGAAATCGGCATGCATTATATGCGGGCATTTACGTGCCAATTTACCTGGAGTGCGGCAATCGTTTGAATTTGTATTACGACGAGATTTCTTTAACCTCCGATCGACCGTCTACATACGTCATTATTATTTGGTTCATATTTGTGTTTGTCGTATATTGAATTGACTTTATAAATTTTGATATATATTATACGTATACAGAAATTGTTATCATTATTTTATTAAATATCAGTTGCATATGTAACTATAGTTTAATATGGACTTCTTGCTGTGTAATTATTACGTATAGATGATTTTACTAAGAGATTACGGTATAGTGATCATATATGGCCCAGTAAGAGTTATGGTAAGGTACTGTTGCTTAAATGGATATATCTTCTTTGTTCGCAATAGAGACTCTGTGTCTTTAGTATGAATTAGTCGTTGGCTATATTTTAAAATTAAATGTTTTGCGTAAAACGGTCCAGAGAAAAAGTCTTAAAAAAGTCTTAATTAATTGAATTCAGATATATTTGAAAGTCAAGTTGAAGTTTGTCCAAAATTTTATTACTGTTCAATACTTTACATAAGTCTATTTTGAACTTATAGATTTTCGAGCAAAGTCTGTATCAAATATTTCACAAGTACAGATCGAGTCTGAAACAGGAAATTTACATTGGACACGTAATTAGAAAAAAGTTAAATTATTTAAATCAGTTAAAAATTTATGGAAGTCGGTTTCTGGTCCAGATCCTTACTACACTTAAATAATTCCTAAAGTCTAGCTCAGTCAGACCTGTTCTATACAGGAATAAAATTATCAGTAGAAGTCAGGTTTTACAAAATCCTTCTTATATCGTTACTGTATTTTATATCTATTACAATTGTCTTTACGTGTCCCGTAGGATAATCCGTCTCTATACTGAAGCCAAACTTGTGAGTTTTGTACTAGACTTGTCTCAAACTACTTCCAGACTTAAGATTGTTATTCGATTCTTTAGCATATTACGCCTGTACCTGCAGCAATGTGTTTTAGACGTTACGAGTAATTGTAATTAGAAAAATAAGGAAATTCACTCTAATTATACAGTAGAACTACAATCGCCCATTTTCTGTCTCAGTCTACAACAGTTCTCGGTTCACTATTTTACATAATAAATTATCATGCATAGTAGCTTAATTAGATGATTGTATGCTGATTCGATTATACCTAAACAGAAAAATATGCGCGTATGCGATACTTAAAAATTTCTCGAGAGACTGTAACGCATTACGAGATTACATGTAACTTTGAAACGTTCGGTGCGATTACAAATTTCAGGAAAAAAAAAAAAATTGCGAAATATTACGTAACACGTGAAGCAAGGTGCCGTATATGATTTTGAAATTACCAATCGCAGACTGGACACGCATTTCACCAAGTTTGACCAGAAAAGACAAATTTCCAAGTCTTCGCGATTTACAAGTAGAATTTTTTAAAATTCAAAAAACTCAAAAACAGCCAACAACGTAAACAGTATACATATATATTGTGATGGTGCAGCATTGATGTCATTTCGCATATTAAGTGAACCCGCCTAAAGCGCAGTTTACCCAATTAGCAAATAATTATCATATTGAAAAAAAATTTCCAAAAAATTTCTAAATCTTAATCCAACTCTATACGTAGATCACGTGTGAGCTTTCATAATTTAATGACAAATTCATCCAACTCGTCTGTCTCAGAGTTGAGCGTCTTTTAAACCAAAGCATAGAAACCTACATATATGCATACACTCTGTTGCATAATGGTAGTCGGCTTTCGATACGCGACTAGTTCATAACGCGATGTCTCGCACTCTCGTGTAGAAATTATGTAACTGCAATGCTAATACGCGCATTGAACATTAGCATATTCCGCAAAAGCCTCAAAACCCAATAGACTTCGGTATCACATTTTATATCTGAAGATTCGATAGTGAAACAAGTCGATTCGAAAACGTTTCAATAATAATCTTGAAGATGATTAAGGCTATCGTAGACTGGCGATTGACGATTAGAAATTAGAAATCACACAGCCTAATCATTGATCGCCCGATAAGGAGAACAATGAAAAGTAATAACATGACGAAAAATAAAATTATTTTCGCGAGGCCATCTGACAGTGTATTTTCAATGTAAAAGAGTCCCCTGTACTCTGAGTTATTATAAATCGATTATAGATTATTGATTATTATTATTATACAACGTTATTCAAGACCATCCGAAAATGGTTCTACGTAATGATAATCACGTTGAATCATAGGTGGTGCGGTAATTCTGAATAACCGTGTATACCATATAGGGAACATGTATAGGTACATACTGTGAATGTAATAAACGACAAGAGCAGCCAACGAAGTCCCACGTAAATTTGATTAATTCGCATGGATATGATGCGTCAATTGAATAATCACCCCTTTCAAAGAACAACCCTTAAAGTGCAGTGGACAGATGGCAAAATTTTAACGCTATACGTAACGCCTAATACGTTTCGATTCGATCGGCATTTGATTGCGTCAAACTTACTTTCAATGGATGCTGTGTACAGTGATGCGATAAGTGTACGATTTGTCTGTTAGAGGGTTACTGATCTACATACGTACTCGTCGGATTATACGGTAACACTTCAGTAGGTTACTTTCTGTAGCAGCGTATTGCGAAATCTGGAGGAATGCGGAATAACGATGAATTCTGAAAAATTATAATACAGTTTTAATTCCGATATCCATATTTATACGAGATTAATAAATGCTACTTCGTATTTATACATGTTTATGATATACATATGTACGTACTAGGTTATTCAGCCCAACGCACCATTTGAATATGGTTTTACCATAGGACTCAAATGGGCGCGCTAACTTCAGGTGGTGCGTTTCAACTGAATAGCCCTGTATACGAATGGCAGTAGAACGTGGCATTTGAATGTTTTGCCGGCAAGTGTTGCCAGTCTTTGATTTTAAAAATTCTTAGCTTTAGTTATGAACTGCTTAGACAAAGTTGCAGAATCCAGGCTGTGGTGCAATTATTTAGTAAAGTGTCTACTCAGGCGGAATATATATCAGAGCATATATTGAAACGAACGTGTAAATAAAAAGTTCAGCGGAAAATGTTGTCCAGCGAAATGGCAGGTGGCGCTGATTAATTGCACGCGCGCATTGACACTTGCTTAGATGTTGGATTTGGTTGCGAACGCACGTAGCACGTGGCAGCGGTTTTCACTATTATTTGTTATTAGTTGCGGGGAAACGGCTGATTACGAATTTTAAAAATTTTGAAAAGTTTGTTGCGACAGTCGATTTATGGCACACGTTGCAGTACAGGTTATGTATGAAAATACTGTCCGGCTCAGGACTGTCCTGATAAACCACAAGAGTCCTCATAATTAATAACATTCATGGTAAAATTCGTCGGAATTGACGTTAATAAGAAATAAGTTCCGTATTACGTATATATAATTTTATACTAATTTTATATAAATACACAACAAAATATATATTATTTTAACCAAACCTTCGGATATCTGATATTGGAGTTTCGAGATCCTAACCTAACGTTACTATTGCCAAATTCATGGTTATTCTGGGTGCATAGTAGAAAAAAAAATGTTGTGGGAGTCTATGATCTAGAAAATAAAAAAAATCATTAAGGACAGTTCTCAAAATAATCGAACGGTCTCAATATAGGCGATGCATGTATTAAGGGTTCTTAAAACCACTCTCTTATATGTATATATTATATTTATGTAGATTTAGAATTATTGCTCAATGGTGGTTAATTTGAAGAATATTTATAAAAATATATGAGAACGCTAATTTGCTACGTAGGATATGACGGTCTGATTTTTTTTCCAAATTATTCAAGTTTGATACGCAAGTGATATGATTAGTGGATGCGTGTTGATCTGAGAGGCTTAGTTAATAAATTAACCTATGGGCTGTCAGTATCTAGTATTACGGTTTGCATGTATTTGTATACGTATAGTTATTAGTTATTTATCGTCGAACCAATAACGACATTCCTACAAATCAAATGTATAGAAAATATGAATGGAATATGTACTACGTATTAATTATGTCTTTCGTCTAATCGAATAAATTATCGACTTAATCTCGTTAAACATGTCATTTTGAAATCTATACTAATGATAAGCGATCTTAGCACAATGTTGTGTTAATATGCATCTACAGGTATGAAACCACCAAAATCGATCAAAAGATTTTATTAATTAGATACTTGAAAAAAAATGTATAATTCCGTACAAAAAATATATGACATTTTTTAACGGCACTTTTCACAAATATAATGATAACAATATTAGCATTATCTGACTTAAATCTTTTTAAAGAATGTGTCCCTTTGAAATGATACACTGAAGACTAGCGATCTTAGCACAATGCTGTATTAATATAAATTTACAAATATGAAACTACAGAAATCGATCAAATGACGTTATTAATTAGGTAATTGAAAAAAATTCATAATTCCGTACAACAAATATATGTGATATTTTTTTAATACAAATATAATGATAACAACATTAGCATTATCTGACTTAAATCTTTTTAAAGAACGTATCCCTTTGAAATGATACACTGAAGACTAGCGATCTTAGCACAATGCTGTGTTAATACAAATCTACAAGTATGAAATGACAGAAATCGATCAAAAGACATTATTAATTAAATAATTGAAAAATGTTTATTATTCCGTACAAAAGATATATGTCACATTATTAATTAGATAATTGAAAAAATTTACAATCCAATACAAAAAATATGACATTTTTTTCAACGAAAAAAATTCCCGTAGGTACTTACCAAAAATATAACGATAACGAAATTAGCATTATCAGCCTTCGTTATCATTGCATCAATTTGTATATTAATAAAGAAGAAAACCATAGAATATTTTTGTCTCGCAGTTTATATTATCATATTGAAATATAATTGCTATTCTCCTCTAGTAGCGATATATCTATATATATAAATTGAGGACAATGGATATCAATTGTCTTTGTCAAATCAAAATTCCAGCTGGAATATTAAAAACAATTTAAATGCAGCTATTGATTTGCACTTGAAGCGGAAAATATGAAGATCGTAATTATCTTTATATACGTAACGCATGCGCACCTAATGTTTCAAGGTAAAAGATCGTGAAGCATGCAAATGTATAATAATGATTTTTCCAAGAAATCAAGTAAATACTTATTGTCAGTTACATATCTGCTACTTGGGATTCCGTTATTTCAGTAAAATTGCCTTCGGCTACGTTCAGCTATGTTGAACGCGCGGCAGGCACGCATAGCTGCATACGCATAATTCTCAAGTAGCATTCTAATATATATAGATATATATGAGGATTTACGCATCTATGAATATCGGTAACCAGCAAGATAAGTATGTCGTTGCTATGGACAGCAGCCAGTTTCATATAGCTATTTCTTGACAGATACTCATCTGGAAGGCGTGGTCCAATTAATTATGAATGGTCTCTATGATAATATACATATACGGTGACCCTTTAAAATTCTATTAGGAAAATATCGATATAAACAATAAGTCGCATGTCAATGCTGGCAAATCGATAAAAAAAATTAGAAAATTAACACATCCTCATACCACAGTTGATCTATAGATCTTTGAATTCGTTCGATCGTTGAACAGTGATATTCCAAATTGTTGAATGAACTTTTTTAAAATATTTAAATCTTCATACATTATTTATACTTTTTTTGCATCTTACTTCGTTATCGAGTATCAGTTTGAAAAAGTTAAAAAAATAGGTGTATTAAGTAAACACGAAGACGATGATTTCGCGAGTATAGTCTGTTTCAAAGGCAACCGGTTTCAAATTTGCGTCCCGTTAACTTTGCCGAGTTCAGTCTTGCGATATCGTTGCAAAATTTAAGTACAGGCAATGGGGCAGCAAAAATTGCACGGAGATAGACGACAGAAGGAAAAAGCAAAATATCAAAACCTATACGTCCGTCAGACAAGATATTATTGGCAAGAGAATTTTTTAAAATAATAACAGGCATCGAACGACTCTCCGATAAAAGTATTGAGTAAAATTGAATTTAATGCTGTACAAAATTTCTGTTCTTAATGAACGTGAAAACGAATAAATAATTTACAAGTCAATCGGCGTCGTTAATACTTTTTTCGATACCCGTTATATTTTCAGAATACGAGGTAATCGATGAACTTCATACAAAATCCATTTGGATTATACAACTAATGCAAATTTTCAGTTGTTTAAGCGTTTCGCTAATATGTTACGACAACTAAATAAACACCATGTAAATCAGACTATCAAATGCAGGCCGAAAGAAAATTACTAGATACAATATATATATATATATATATATATTTATATTAAAAGTATACTTTGGGGACAATTTGCATTATACAACGTATAGTTTAAGGATTTGGGCAGGCCGAAAGAAAATTACTAGATACAATATACGAGGTAATCGATGAACTTCATACAAAATCCATTTGGATTATACAACTAATGCAAATTTTCAGTTGTTTAAGCGTTTCGCTAATATGTTACGACAACTAAATAAACACCATGTAAATCAGACTATCAAATGCAGGCCGAAAGAAAATTACTAGATACAATATATATATATATATATATATATTTATATTAAAAGTATACTTTGGGGACAATTTGCATTATACAACGTATAGTTTAAGGATTTGGGGACCGTCCTCAAACGATTTCCAGCGTAACGACTGCTTGGAGGACCATAAAGTAGACTGTCACACCAAATATATTTATATTTTTTCAATGTTATTCATCCAGTATTTGTGATATTAGAAATGTTTCGATAGGTTAGGTTAGGTCAGAACTCCAATGCTGTGACGTCCCAAGGTAGTCCTTTTCTTTTTTTTTTAAAAAAAAAAACATTAGCTTGCTATTGTGAACGTCCCTTGATTTTTCGTGTCCCCAAAGTATCTCCTTAGTAAACGTGTATAAATATATATATTTATATATACGTTATCTTGTAAAATCGGTATTACGAAACCATCGACCCCCCTCTTGCCCATTATATTTATCATTTCATATATTATCGCGCTATCTAATTTCGGCGGTTAAGAAATGCATCCTGCCAACAACAACAAAAACGCCCTATCTCGTATCCTGTTTTTATGTCGAAACCGGCAACGGCTCGTAACATTCATTAAAACTCGTTAATTACAATATCCATTGTGATTAGGTTAGCACAATAAAGTTGCGTCCTTCCAAGTTACAAACGGACGTCTCGCCCCTTTGAACACGTTGAAATTCATTTAAATTATCTAAAGAGTACCAGCGAACTGGTCTTACTCGATTGACGTACCGAGTGGCAGCTAAGGGCGGGATATTCAAATACATCAAAACAACTATACGTAGACTTGCGTAACTTTTGAGAACCGGTCCTTCATTACGTTTTATCGTTACGTGGTATTATGGTACGTATATTTTTTTGAAGAAAGGTTAAATTCTTAAAATCCTCCAAGATCAATCGTAGCAATGGCTTCCAGCTGGTCACGTTGGGACGTAGATACGTAAGGACAACTTGATGCAGATGTAGAACGCCGAATCACGTAATCGGTGTTGTTTTGAATAATCGTCGCAACGTCAGAAATAAAAAAGTGAAAATCAGTGAGAAGCCATACACATATGTGTATATGCATATATATTTATTCGCCGTAAAAACGCAATACCACAGTATCAGTATAAAAGGATTGAAAATAAATCATGAAAATCATATCGACTATTTTACGTGATTATCAATTATCAATAGAATTATTAACGCAGCGCGACACATGGAGTAAGGAAAAAGGAGAGAACCGAGTAATTACAGAGTGTAGAGGAAAAGATTACGTTATCATAAATGCATATGGCTTTTTACAGATCGATAGATAATATTAATAATTACCCATCAATCTCTGCATGATATCAGACCTGTACTAATATATGATTCAGAATAAAATCGACGCCATTTATGAATTATCTAAGAGGTATCGTGAATATATTTTTTTTTCAAATATTTTTCATATCTCATGCTTTCGTAAGATACACAGATACACGAAGTACACACCAGCTCAAAAGTCCACCTATGACGTGACTCCATTCGCACAGGCGAGGACAACAAAGCGCATTCACACGCGGCCAATGTTTGTTCCATATGGTCGGTTGACTGAGTAAAGTGGTGTAATACGGTTACCGGCTTATTACAATGACGGCAAAAATCGTACGTGAAAGTACCTCAAGTCTACTTAGGGATCTTATGTAATATACAAGTGGGAGTAATCTTTTTGAACATTGTAGCTTGGTAGAACATTGTACCTGGGTAGAACGCGTGGGCAGACTTAGGCGGGACGAAGGAATCTGATCGTTGTAATTCGCCTTGTTCTTTTGAATTTTTAATAATTTGGATATTTGGTACCGGCTGTGCGAATCTGCTGCTCTACTTTTTTTAAATCGTGGATTATTTTTGAGTATTTTGTTGTTCACGATTCTTGAATTGTAATAATAAAGGAAATTAAATTTTTAAAAATAGGCAGGATCGACTTATGACTGACTTATTCCTAGTAAATGACCTACTGACCTACATCCGATTATAGTTCTTTTGCGTTATACCTAAAAGAAACGTGGTGACATCAGTGGCGCGTGTGTCGCCTTAATTATACTGAAAGTCTAGATACTTCAGACCGGTTAGTTGTTTGAGAATGTGTAGAGGCTTGGGACAATGTTAGAGGTAATATTTTGAATTTGATCAGGATTTTTTGGGGAATTTGCGATGACGTTTTTTTTGTACGGGTTGTTATATGCGTGAGAATTTTGATAATTGAAATTTTTTACTTTTTAGTACATTTTGTGATTTGAAAATCTTGGTATACATTAGGAATTTTGCTTAATCTGTGGTTGCGCCTGGTCTAAGCGACAGGATAGGTATTCATTTCTTACGGCAAGAAAAATGGGGTCAAGGAAGGATTAATCAGGACTGGTACACGTGGGTACTACTAGAATTGATCAAGATAATTTCGGAATTTTGTCATGTCACAGCTATTAATTGCTTTTTTTTTCACTTTACATCTTTTTCATGCACCCTACCATCCAGCTACACCTCTACTGATCATTTGGCCAGCAATGAATATCGCCGGAGGACCGACCTTGCCACAGTGAACCGGGTACGTATCCTGGGGAATCCGATGAAAATGAAGATTTCAGCATGTCGCACAGCAAGTTGCTACGTAGTCACTTAATTCGACCCTGGCACAGGAGTACCTGGAACAGGAATCGGTCACGGCAGCCCAGCCAGTGATATATTTTGTATTTGTTGATAATGTTCTTGCGTTGAATCCTGCCGTAAATATCCGTCACTGAACTGATGAGGCAAAAACAGAGCGACGTATATTCACGGCATTGGTACTTGAAAAGTTAAAGATTTAAAAATTCTTCCGTAATCGACATTTTCGAAAATTTATTTGCTATTCAAAATTTAGCTTCCTGATTACACTCTTTGCATATTTTCGATTGAAAAATTTTTATTCGGCATTATTAAGCGATGTCCACGCCTGTTCCCATCCTTATCATTCGTACCTTCTTACGTACGAATGACAAGGATGTGATAAGAATCACAGTGAGCTATACAGGCAATCCTTTCGCGTGCCTGCTCCGTACTTTTGGAACGCTTTTCCAGCTGAGGTCCAAGATGCTCCTTCCATCGGATGCTTTAGGGATCAGCTCCTGCCTCATCTCGCTTGACATATGTATGGTATCTTACTGTACTACTGCGGTCTGCCATACGTTGCACAGACACTTACACTTATTTTAAAACATATTCTTATACTTGTTTCACATAAAATCCTGCCAGCTTCTCTCATCAACCCTAATACGAACCATTTCCTTCACCTTATCTGCTGTGAAACTTACCCATAGAAACTTTTTTTAATAAATCTTATTTTTCTTTCAATTTGTCTTTTCATGATTTACCCGCCTGTTCCCTTCGCCTCACATTCCTTAATATTTTACTTGCCTCTTTCTTGTAATATTAAATCTTTACTTTGGATGGCTTCTACTCTTATTTTTATTTTGTAAATGTTTTTTTTTTTGTAATATTTTTCGCATTATAAATTTACACCTATCCCACGGATTATGGAATTCCTGATTTCTATAGGATGACTTTTCTTAGGACATAATACAGTTTCCGTGCGTTTCTATTATCTTCTTTTGCTTTATCTTTACTTTTCGCTTCCATCTTCCACCTAATCTGTCCTCATGTACGTTTCAACGCTCTTCGAGCTGAACCAGTAATCGAACCAGCTTTATCGTTTTGGTTTCAACGAGTTAATCCTTCTTCTTATTTTGTGGGTTCGTGATCCCGCCTCTAGAGTAATTATCATAGTTACAATTTTTGGAATTTATGCCTCATTCGGATTTTGATTCAGTTGGTACAGGACGCTACCTGACCTGACAGTGTTTGCGTCCGAGTATCAAGCAGGCTAAGTTGAGAAACAGGATTTTTGCTTGATAGTGTCTTCCAGTTAGGTTTAGTGAATTGCGTATCGATTAGGATTGATTTCTTTTGGCTGACTATCCGGGACCTAGAACCAAAGTAAAAGAAAGTGCCACCCACTCGCGGTATCCCGCTAGAGGATACCTGGCACCCAACACCGTTTATTAGGATTTTATAAGAAAAGAAGAAGAATGCCGTTTTGCGACTAGACCTTATTGAAGTTCCGCTACCTCATGAAAAATACCTAGTAGTTTTGAAATATAAATTAAAAATATTAATCCATGCTGTTACAACTTCGCGATATTTAACATAGGTGAATTATAAGTTGTCTACTGGGTCATTCAGCACAGATGCAATCAAATGAAGTGACAACCTTCAGTTGGTCCAATATTTCTGAAAGGCTCTATAGGTTTATAGGGTTATTCCGACTAATCCCACTATAGGGTTTCTAGAACTTGAACTCAACTGATTGTAAAGTCTAAATCAAATAGATGAACAATATAAAAAAAGAGGTGTACCTGGTTATTCAGACTACAATATCACACTGAAGTCAGTCAGTGCACCCAATTTCAGTTGGTGTAATAGTTTTGGATAAATCTATATAAGGTTATACAGAATAATCGTACCAACTGAATTTGATTCTGCCATAAAAATCAAATAGTTTAATTTAACGTGATGCGTTTGCGTTATAACGTTTATGATAATTTTTAAAGGGTAATTAAATAAAAATACGTCACGTGGTTTTTTAAGTGTTACTTTGTGTAAATCGCAGGAATCGACCACGAGCATCAAATTTTAATAATGCTATGGGTTATTATTGAATTAACCTCATATAGATAATGTTACGTATCTCCATACATATTGTTTCTTATTGGTAACAATTATCATGGGATTTTCATTAACTGACTTGGTCGTTATGCAGGGATCTAAAGTGGCCTGAAACATAACAAATAATCATAAGTGTTGTATTCCACAGTATCTGTATGTTGTATCTTACATATACGTAACATTTTTATATAATGGTTATATATTCGCTACATCTATAACAGAAATAGAACGTAATGTAACAGTAATAATATATATTATAGGGTGTATTTTATATAACTGTTAGTATACCTGTGGTTATAAAACCCTTGATTGGACTTGTGTTTTAGTATAATTTTCGTAAATTATAACTCGAACGTGTTTCGTAATTATTCAATTTAATGTCAAAAGTCATTGAATGTTAATTATAACGTTGACGGCTGTTTGTGACTGTCAGCGAAAGACTATAGAAACTCTAAGAATATAAATATCTACAAGGCAATTAATCGAAATAAAATGATAATGGATATTAAACAATAAATTGAAATCCTTGAAAGTCTATTTAACACCAGAGCTACGATCATCAGTCAATTTCACTGTTTTTAAACCTCTATGGGCCCGTGTAACTTTCAGGTCACATCTTAATTTATCGACATTTTACAAAATAATTATAACTTTATAAGCCGGTGTGACTTGAAAGTCACATAGTGAATATATCGCAATAAAATTGTTTAAACGCAAAAATTTGTTTTCATTTGCATATATAGGTTTATAATTTTTGATTTTTGGAGTTAAAAGAAAAATTCGGCCCATAGAGGGTTAACTTAAATTTGCCATTAACAAAAATCTTCAGTATATCCAGTGTTAATAACTAATAAATAGTTTGTTATATATTTATATAAATATGTATAGTGCTGAATCTTGTTTACGTAAGATTGAAGTTTGGCTGACAAAAATGTTTGATACTTTCAGAAAATTTTGAATACCTTCTACAACCGGGCGACATCGATTCCATTTTGAAGGGCCATCATCTTATGGCGTACAGTGTAAAGGAGTCCCGTTAATTTAGAATTAAAATTTCAGCCTAATTATACGCATGAAAATTATGAGAAATCCAAGTTTGAAAATATTCGTATAACGTGTCTTTGGTTATACTAAAATTTCTCAGAAATATAAAAAAAGCGCGAAAGGAGTAAAAATAAAATCAGACAATATTAAGAAGAAAAAAAAGCGTTTATCCGAAAATCTTGATATCATTTGCGAATAACGAGTGTCAACCACGAGTAATAGATTACATCGAATACAAACAATGAAAAATCAGCAACAGTACCAGAGAAGTAAATAAGAATGTAAATTTTCCATACGATATCAGACTGTCAAAATATTTACCAATCTCCAACCATCAATAACAACCCACAAAATTAGTTCGTCATATTCACCTTTCACTAAAAAGATGTAATTTAAAAGAAAACGATACGAAAATTTTAAATATGGAATTACTCGAGAAGCGATTAGCTAGTTTCTACAATGTTGTTGAGTACACTAGTAAATATCATGTGATGTAAGGCAATATAATTTTTTATGTAATAGGTATATAAGCTGTGTCCAAGGTGGATTAGGTCGCAACTTGACTACCGTAGTCATAAGCTATCCGAGCAATGATAAAGAGGACAGTGCCAGATGCGCGAACCGGGTAAAGTCGTATCGCCAAAACCTGCAGCATGTATCAATGGTCTTCCATTAGTTGGTTACACAACGAACTATAACTATTGCCAAACAATAGATTATGCTGGCGCGCCACGTAGGACTGGTAGGAGAATTGCCTTATGCAAGCGTTACATACATTTGGTTACATTACTGCCGTTATGTAAGATAGATTATGAGAAGAAAAAAAAAAGAAAGAATGATACTGCTGACGAGGCCTATTTGTTATTAATCTCCAATGTCCAAAAAGAGAAAACGAGAGATCTGAAAATTCGTTGAAACACGAAAAATCTGCAACAAGGCAGCAGCTGTTAAAGTGTGAAAAATCTTGCAACTAATATCTGTAAAACAATTCTTTTCTAAAATGGTTGAAAAATTTACACTCTTTTTAACGATATCGGGTAAACGCATCTTTGTGACGTTCTTATAAATTCGGACACGACTTTGAACGTCAACGTACGTCCAGCACGTTACGCAAACGGCTCTTCTTACCTTGTAACCGGACGAGTCTGGTACGAGAGGGTCACATAAGCATCGCGCGTAAGAGCTTGGTTATATGAGCGTGTAAATATTTCGCTTACGCCGAACCTTTATGTTATGTTGCGCCTTGGTGTACCGTGGCATGGTGCGCTGCCTCAAACCTCGAATTATGTAAGCGCACCGGGCGTACAACGTTTGACGTTTATGTAACGCGAAGCATTACCCGCGAATCAGACCTCCCCGGCTGGAAGAATGGGCGAACGAAAGCCCGCGTAAGTCCGTGAGTACGCGTAACAACACTTGACTAATAAAATACGTAGAACCGCGTCGTTAGTTGTTCTTTGTGATTCGTACAGCGCCATCTGTTGGATGGCGAGAGAAGCTTCAGGACTGTTGGCATCGCTTCTGCAGTTTATAGGCTGGAAAATTCAACTACATACTTCGCATGGGCTGGTGACGGTCGGTAAATTCGAACGAGAGCGCGGTGACTGAGTTATCCATTATGGGTCTACGGTTAGTATTATCTTTCTTGTAGTTCATTAAAGTTTCATGTATTTGTTATTATTGCAAGTGAGAAGTATATTTTTAGATTACGATACGGGCGCGACACTCCAAAAATACCGCTAGATGGAAGCACGAGTTTCGATTGTCAGTGTTTAATTTTGTAGTCGGCAATTAAAGTATCTGTCACTTTTTGGCTTTATGAACGTTGATGTATATTATACAGATTGCTCGAGGTAAACGTGACAAGCCAAGTTAGTCTGTTCATTTGATTTCTATGACAGAATCGATTTTAAGTTGCACGATTGTTTGGAATGATTACCTAATGGAAGAGGCTATTTGTGATATATTTTCCATTTGTCTGAAGCCTTTGTGCCTCTACGTCAAACGAAAACAACAGAACTGTTTAGGATTTTCCTGTTTCCCTAGTACAATGTGTTTTACATTTATGATAAACAGATTTTCTTAATTCAATGTGCTGCGTAAGAAGAATGCTCGACTTGTGGACTAGAGGTTACGTGAGTATAACAACAACGCTTACTTGAGTTAGTCGACCTACGTTACGCAAGAATCCATCAATCTATCCATAAGTTTCCGATATAATCGAATTCGATTCCTCCTAGTGACACTTTTCGAAATAAAAACTCGATATAACTTTTTCAACAACACCTCGACGAATGTTGGTTGGCGTGTTTTTTGATCGCGTTACAAGCTATTACAATTGTTAAGTGAGGCGTGATATTACATATGTATGTGCTTCCTTTTAGGTAAAGGGAAAAGAAAGTAGCGAAAAGCCCGTAAAAGCTCTACGTCAAAAGGATATTAATTTTTAATCTCATATAAGCATTCGAGATTAGGTTTATAGTATTTTCGCTATGCATAATGCGAATCGAATTCATTATACGTGTTAACGATAAATGCGGTATTGCTAAAATGAGCTTTTTGAAATATATATTTTGTTTCTTCCGTTATCCATAAGCAGTTTAATCATATCCCATGTTTTATTACGTGTTAGAAGGGGGAGAAATATATATATGATAATTTAGTGTGTAATTAATGTTGGAAATTATATGAGACGGAAAACATATATAAAATAACAACTTGATTACAGACAACATTCCATGGCCGTTCCATGGCTGTGCTTCGTAAATGAGATAAATGCAATGGCTTAGATTATTATAAAAGAATACAATTTATTATATGCATTCGTATTCAATTAGGTAACTAATAGGCGAACATGATGTTTCATACGTTTTACGACGTACTCACTACCGTAATGGTGCGTAAGACATGATTTATGGTTTCTGGAAATTAGCTAATTAATGCCAACCGAAGCGTGGCGCATTTTACAGGAATAGAAACATTTCTAGGTACGAATTAAACATGTGCAACGTGCACATTATTGTTTATAAATATTATTGCGAGTGTCACTGGCAAATATATTCGACTTTGGCGCCATCTAGCGAGTAATCGACGAACTAAAAGTTTTACGAAAACTCCTGATCACGTGGTAAATCATTTTTCCGCGACGTAATGTGGATACAAATTTATCGTTATAAGCAGGGACTGCAACTGAAAGAAATAGCGGTTCGGTTACGGTGTTCGGAATGGTAAGATGCTTGAATTTCGGTTTTAGTTTTTGGTTTTAGGTTTCTAATTCATCATTTTTTGTTTACGGTTTTCAGTTTCGGTTTTTAAACTTAATATATTTCGGTTTCGGTTTTAACGAGAGATAGTTTTCGGTTTTCGGTTTTCGGTTTTCGGTTTTCGGGTTGGTTGTTTTTCTACCATGAAACTAATTGCATGAAGGCTCAGGCTGCCGTCACATGGAGCATACTTTGCGTATCGCAAAACTTGTGCTAGCAAATCACGGATCGCCGTTAATTTTCTGATAGATAATAGAACGGAATTGCGGGTTCGCAATTGACTACGCATGGGGAATCAGCCTCATTTATAAAGCGAGTGGCACAGGATCGAAAGGTTTAGCCATACCCATGCTTTAAAAAAAGGCTCATTGAGACTAAGGCAGCGGGCAGCAACCAATGGGAAAGATGCTTCGGAAGTCATTTGTGACGTCACGAGCTCAATCCTCTTCGTTTATTGGTCACTGTTTTGCAGCAAAACAGTGATCGAGGTCGTTACATCACAAATGCAAACGGAAGACAAAGGTTACGTCCTCTGAAGTAAACAAGCTCCACTCAAAAGAAAATACTCCTAGATCGTGCCACTACACACAGAGATGAGTAGGGAGATTGCCAATGAGCCTGTTTTTGGTGGTCGCAATTTTAGAAACTAGTCCGAGAGTCTCGTTCAGGCGGCGCGTCGACGCGCCAAAACCAGAGATGAGTAGGGAGATTGCCAATGAGCCTGTTTTTGGTGAAGGCAATTTTTCTCTGGTTTCGGCGCGCCACCTTAGCGGAGGGCCCTCGAAGCAGTTCCACGTTTTTGATTGGTCGAGTATATATAGTATTACTACGCGTGAGAATCTGGAGCTCTGTTCCTTCACCAAAAACAGGCTCATTGGCAATCTCCCTACTCATCTCTGGTTTTGGCGCGTCGACGCGCCGCCTGAACGAGACTCTCGGACTAGTTTCACGTTTTTGATTGGTCGAATGAATTCGTGTGTTCCTCGAGATCCACCAATCCTAACCTAACCTACTCATCTCTGCCAAAACAGAGCTCCAGATTCTCACGCGTAGTAATACTATATATACTCGACCAATCAAAAACGTGGAACTAGTTCGAGAGTCTCGTTCAGGCGGCGCGTCGACGCGCCGCCTGAACGAGACTCTCGGACTAGTTTCACGTTTTTGATTGGTCGAATGAATTCGTGTGTTCCTCGAGATCCACCAATCCTAACCTAACCTACTCATCTCTGCTACACACGGCAAGGAAGTGAAATGCAAAAACGAGTAATCGGAACAGCGAAAAAAACGGAGAAATTAATTTTGGTTGTCTTTTAGAAACGACTTACAACGAACTACGACTCATTCACTGCGTTCCGTCGTACAGAATTTAGAAAGGATTAGCCAATCGTGTATAACATTTGAGAAAAATACACTAATTTTCTTCTGGAATATACTTTATATATTAGTTAAATTTATATATTATATTATATATTGAATATGGAACTTTTTTAAATTATTTTTTTTCTCGAAACATTACATTTCGGTTAACAGTTTTGGTTTTGGTTTTTCATTTCAATTATTTCGAACATCGATTACGGTGTGGGATATAACAATTTCGAAATTTTGGTTAAATGTTATGGTTTCGGTTCCTAACTTTTTTCGGTTTTTATCGGTTTTCGTTTCCGGTTTCGGTTACGGTTGCGATCCCTGGTTATAAGAAAAAAATTAGGAGTAGTAATTAGATTTCAAACTTAATTTGTCTGATTCGTGAAAGTGTGAATTGTGATCTAAATTCGTACTAAATCGATATTTCAATCATGACAATATGTCTACACTGATTCCAAATTGTGATCAGACAACACGTTGTTCTCATGTAAGTTTTCTAAACATTTTACTTATCACTGGCAATAATTTAATAACATAACGGCAAAAGTAGGATTTTGTGATTTCACTAAAAAATTATTTACACGAATACAAGTTAAGTCCCACGCTTCATTGTAAGAAAAAAAATCTGCTAAGAAAAATCTGCACACTTTCTCCTTAATGCGAATACATATATTTATAATTATATTACAATTGAACAGAATTTTCTGTTACGTCAAAATATTTTGCAAATTGTGCATAACAATATAATCGTTTTATTCTATTTGAATAAATAACATTAAAAATGTATTATTATTTATTTTAAGCCTAAATTAGGTCAAATGTCCATTTAGTCTGATTCGTAAAATTTCCTTTATGTGTCAAACGTTGAAAAAGTGACAATTCCCTCAAACGCAACTTTAGAATCGTTAACCATTATCGGAGTTAATAATTAATTTAAAGTGTCAAGTTTATTCAAACTAATCATAAAAAATATAAATTTTATGGCATTCAGAGCTTATTAAATTAATTAATTGAATTGATTAACAAAAAAATAAAATTTTCTCTACATTTAAATTCTCCTAATTTCTATTCGCCTCATTCCGTTTATGTCGCCTAAGACGCGGGTTTGGTAAGCCAGTCTATAAAGACGTCGTCATTGCGACGTCAAAGTTCACGCAATATTAACGATTGCCCAAAGACGCTTGACTTTTATGAAAAAGACGTCGATATCGATAAAAACTACCTTGGGCTTTCGGCTTTTCAAGTATTCGTGCTTTCTATCAGGTGTTTCTCGGCGTCGTGACGGTGGGGGCGTCGTAGTCTCGGGGGCGTCAAGCCGAACCGTCATAGAAACGCGAGACTCCGTTGGGTTAGCTTCGTGACGTAACGACGCGCAATCACTCGGGCACGTGTCGTCCGGTGTGTGTAAAGTTTTAGCAAAATTTTGTTTCCGCTTTTTTTTGAAATAAAAAGAAATGAAAACGACTAACAAATTTTTATTAAAAAACGTGAAAAAACACGACTTTTTCGCGTTTCTATGACGCGCGATATTAAATTAGTAAAAAATGAAATTTTTCAAAAAATTTAACTTAATCATAAAATATGAAAAATAGGCAGTTTATTATGTTTTGCTCGATAAGAGTTCCTCAAGATATTGATCTACGCGCTTATTCGATACGAAAGCCGCAAGCTTTGGTGTGCTTTGTTAATTTTAATAGTGCAGCGGTTGAATACTTTATTGATACGCATTGGGTAGACTTTTTAAATACTTCATTACGTGACGGAACTCATTTGCTAATGATCAAGTAGTGTCGTTGTGCTTTGGGTAGGAAAGGAAGGTTTACGTACAGAGGTATGGTATGCGTTACGTAACACGTATAGCGTGTATTTACGATGGGGCTATCGTGAGGATTTTATAGGAAATATTTGTGGAACGTGGGAAATTAAAAAAAAATTGACGATAAAGTCCTTTTTTAATGACGGAACAGCGAAATATGCCCTAATTTCTCGTACTCTGAATTTAATAATTATTAATTTCATCGGCGGACGTTAGATTGAATTTTTTATGCTCCGAATAAGACAAAGCTTTGAGCTTGTGGATTTGTACTACATGGGTCCTTGTTAAGCACAATAAGTATTGATTAACCAAGTGTATTGGAAAATTATTTTGCGCGATAACAATTTTTATTAAAGACCAAATCTTTTTAATAGTTCTTTTTGTCTGTTTTTTTGAAAATTGGTCCGAAAAAAATATTTTAAATTGACAGATAAAAAAGTACGAATTATTTGATTAAGTATCCGTATTATGGGTTAAATCTATCTGTACTCTGGTACCTTTGTCGAATTGTGTTCTGTTTTGAGTCAATGTTTTTGGACATTTTTCAAAATTGAGTTACGTTAATTCTAGGAAAATTTAAACAGATTTTTGTGAAGTGAATTTAATCCTGATTATTCAAATTTGACTGAAGTTGATCCCGAGTGAAATTATATATGAAATTTTCTTACCTTCACTGGGAGATTAAAGTGGACAGTGTCTGATACTTCATTATTACATTTTAGAAATTCATCTTTAGTTAAAAAGTGAATTCAGTCAAAGTCGAAATACAATGAGTTGAAGTACATTTGAGTCTCTTAAGTTCACACGAAAATGAAAATGAATTATTCCATATACGTTAATAGAGTCTGCGTTGATAGGTGATGGGGTTGAAATAAATAAATTAAAGAATTTTGAAAATATTTTGGAACAGTATACACGTGTGAGCATTCCAGTGGTATTTTTCAATGTTGAAAATTTAATATATGTCGTTCAAATCATTTTTTGTATTTCTGGAAAATTCATCTCGTCATCTTATAAATCTTGTGACCATATGCGAGATATCCGTTATTAAAAATGCTAATATAATGAAAACATATTTCGAAACTCTTAATTTTATGTATAATTATGCTCTGTAAATTTGGGATCTGATTTTTCATTTTGATGTAACAGTAATTATTTTTGTCTAATTATTGTTATACGTCAATCCATATGATAACATAGTGTCTACACGTGTTTTTAGCAGACGAGACTTAAGTTAACGTCATAAATCCAGTTGACTAATTTCCTGGCAGTTTATCATTTCTACATACTGGACGAGTAACATGTGTTTTTACTAGAGGTTCGACTATAGTGCGTTGCGGTTCACCGGAACCAACGAGGGTCAGTCGGTCGTGCGTTACTATCTCTATCGAAGAAGTTTTCAAAATTTGAAAAAAGCGGGCAAAAAGGCATGAGTGCAGCAAATACGATTTATTCCATTAGGTCGATATTGAGCAGGTAGTAATCGGCGTGAATAACGAGTCTTCGTAACGATAACAAATAAGGACATGAATATTTTGTCAAAAATTTTCATTCTCAATTATTGTTTTTTTACAATACATTCAATCATTTATACGCTATAACCTAATTTCCGAAATTTTTTTTTGAATCTACCTTTATTCTCAGGCTGTGTGGATGCTGCGTGTCGTCATAAACGTCAAAGTATTTCTCGTGAAATAAATTTTGCACACGAAGAGTCCAAAAGAAAAGATAAACTGTTCTTTTTGAAAATACGTATTTTCAAAATTGTTCAGGTACATATAAAGTATTTTTATTTCATATAATTTTGCAGTTTCGCGAAATACTGCCAAAGTTTACAGATCGAAACGCATATCTTGCTATTTGTGCCAAATTTTAGGCAGTACCATCGATGTCCAGTATGGACTATGCACATAGGAAAAATGGTCGGCTGACGGAAAAAGATAGCGGCTGGTGGCTGCCATTTAAGCCCTGTCTCTTTCCTATCAGTAGTCGCAGTACGGACAAAATTAGCCAATAGGAGGATTAGAAAAGGAGAGAGTTTTGCCGCTACTTCATTTCCTCTTTGTTTTATTTGAATGGTCACTTTCATAGGATTAGAACTAGAGATCGCGTAGTCCACCTTGTATGTTGATGGGCAGGACAGTCGGGTATTAAACTTTTAACGCCATCGATGGGCCATTTTTGTCCGGCTATAATCTAAGACCTACAATAACTGGTAGACCGAAGCTGAAAAAAAAATTTTGTTGAGGACTAAGCTTAGGGCAGACGGATGACGCATTTTGTCAGTCAATTAATCGAAATTGTTCTCGGACACTGGTGACTCATTGATGGTGGATACGTAGATATATACGCTATACATTTTCGTTCTTTGTATTATCTTTTGGCAGTTTTATCAAATTTTTTAAATTTTTTCGCGACGATAAGAATATTTTTACCAGGAAAGAGCGTTCTTTAAACTATAAAAAACTGTACTTTATTTTTTGAATCCATTTTTCAATAAACTACTAATTTTCAAACTCTTCCGCCTCTTCTACCTCATTTCTGCATGAAAAAATGATAAAACTTATACACATTTTTTTTTTATAAACTATCGATTGATTTATTAAGTAGAAGGTTGAAACTAAACTCGCTAATATTCTCGGATTTTTTCGTAATCCTAAATACTTGTAAATTTCGCCGAACACCAGTGACACAATGATGGGTTTTAGTTTTAAAAACCATAATAATAATAATAATAATCTAATTAATGGTGCGTAAACGTCGTGATGCAAATGGATATTAAAAATAGAATCTATTGCCAAAATTATTCGCGTCGTGATCAGTGAAATCGCAGCTGGAAGTCCCCTTGCAGGATTACAGTAGTAAATTTGATGAAAGTTGACGAATATCTGACAAAGTTCGTCGTCGGTTGTTTTGCCGAAAGTAGAATCGGAAAACGAAAAGCATCGGAAAAGCTAGGAGCATCCGATTGACGAGTGGATTTACTTTTGGTTGCTGCTGCTTATCTGTTATCAGTGCACTTGCCTCCGGGATTAAACGGTCTTTACGCTGGCATTCGTAAGTGCACTTTTACGCAACGCCACCGAGGCCGGTGGCGGCTACACAAAGGCGACCATTAAGGGCTCGTCCAGCACGGAAGATTCGCGCTGCAGCATGAACGAGCAGGAACCATGTTTGCCTCCTGTTTTGCCAGCGAGATATCGTCTTCGGGATCTCATCTTAGGGGATTACGCTTTCAACGATGACGGTGAACGGTGAGTATTTTTTTTCGGATTACGCAGGAATATAGCTCACTTCATAAAAACTTTTACAACTTGTCATTTTTTTTCAATACGTACAAATTTAAGACTAAAAATATTGCAAATGAATTTTGATCCTAATTGTGATACGGATAAGAAATGTGTGAATTCGACTAAGGATTTTTTTTCAAAATAATTTTTCCAAAAAATATTTTCATATAATAACTTCGATATTACTTGAACAAACAAGCAGAAGAATAAAACGAAATATACATTGCAGATCTCAGAATATTATATTTATATTCATGAAAAGACTCAATATCTCCTACTGACAATTTTGCTCCAACCAATTCAACGAGTTACTGTCACTAGGGAGTAGAGAATAATAATTGAAGTATAGAAAGGATAATGAAGTTATCTTTAGATAGTCTATTCTACAGGGTTATTCAAATCGAAGGCACCAATCGAAGCCTGTCTTATAAAATTTTCATTAAAAATTAGAATAACAGAATTACTCCTAATTCAAGTGACATAAAGTAACATGAAATAAATATATTTATTTGATTGTCACAAATTTATCGAATAATTGGAATTTAATAGTTACTATTTGTTAATTCATATTTTTTTTTCGTGCTGGGTGTGTTCAATTTCAGAGTTTCCTATTTTCCTATTTCACTCTGTTATTTTCGTATAAACCAGAGGAATCGATCTTACAATTAGTGTTGAGCGTTAGTGGTGGCTTTTCTTACTGTCAAAATAATTAATCTAAGCGAGGACAACGGATACGGTACAAAAATGACGTAAAATTAATTTTAAGACGTGTTCATAGTCTGTACTTGGTCTTGAGCATGATCTGAAGTCATTTTCTACCGTGTATTAAACCTACGTATTTAGGGTCTTAACATTGTATTATGTTTCAAGCGCAGACTGTGAATAGGGGTCTAAGGCACAGAGTAACTCCACACTTGGATTTTTGTTACTATAAGAACTCGGCTTAATAGCAGATGCTAATGCCCGAAACTCAAACACATTGAATATTTAATATTCCGTCTCAGAAGGGATAAGTCGAGGGAAAATATTCTTTTTTCAATTTATATTCGACTTGCGTTAAACTTTTGGATTCAGGTCTCGCTATTTAGTTTAATGAAGAAATTAACCAAGTTTTAGCTGTGCTAACTGTTTTCTTTATACGGTTGGGCTAACGATGCTTCCTCTTGAAGATTGAACCATGGTAAAGATTTGTAATGTAATAGCGTTTGTTCAATGACCGGAGCAATCGTGTCCCTTTAATTAGCCAAATATCGGATCGTTGTCTATTTATTTGTCATACATACAAAATATATGTCCTGGCTACCTGTGACCTGGATTCTACCAATCATTCCGTCAATATTGAGTCAAGATAGGACATACAGGCTTGGAAACTAATACTTGTCCAATATGTTAACAATAAATAGTATTGATAATAAATGGAAATTTCTATCTGGGTAATAAATTTTGTTACTTTGTAACTATCTTAGATTTTCAAAGTTGGACAATTTTCACTGCAGATTCGGATTCAGCTCTTAACAAAATATCTGGCAAACAAGTTTCAAAATAATACGGTTGAGTTTCCACTCAATTTTGGATCTCGCTGAGTGAACCATCATGACTTACAGGTTAAACAAATTTTGGTGATCTTAAATCAATATCAATAGGCTTAACAAAAAAATGTATAACCAAAAATGACCCCGTTGACCTTTAGCTACACAGGTCCGACTTTAGGAACATATCTCAGAGAGCCAGGTCTCTGAGATTTCAATCTGCGAAGCTGGGTTGTAAGACTATTTAGGATGAATAGAATATTTAAAAAGTTGAGTTTTGCATAGTTCTCGTTTTAGTTTGAATTATTTCAATTACTAGGTATCAAATAACAATTATTTAATAGATTTTGTTTTAGTTCATGGAAACTTGTAGAAACAAATTCGACGGCTAGACATAAAAATGGTGAAGTTTGTGAGACAGCACATGTGTGGTTCAGGGTTAATTAATGGATTAAGAAGGTACGTTTAAAATGTGCATTGGCAGGGTCGGGTATGTGGTAAAATAGGGATAGTGCCTGATAACAGGGTTGAAAAGTTTTACCTTTAAAGCAGCGACCTATATGAAGGTCTTATTGTAATTCCAATCTGGCACCAATGGAAGCACGTAATGAGGACCTGGATCATTCGAGGCGTCCCGACGCCTATTGAACTGCTTGTTTGCCCTGACAATAAGGCATACTGCATGGATAATTGAGACGTGATGAGAAACTTGACATCGTATTTTTCAGTTTTTAATAATAATTGATCCTTAGTTAATTAGTGGACAATTGAGTATAAGTGGTTTATATCGAATTTTTCAAATATGACCATCATGAGATGAATTTATAGAGATTAGACACCGGACGCTAACAATTTTTGGATAGTTTGGTCTAGAAATGTCTTTTTGATCTTGTTTAGAAAATTAATTGGTATCGATTCGTGATTGATCAAATTTTGATCCCCATTTTCGAAATCGCCACCGTCCATTAGGTTAAGGGGAATGGAACTGGTTGCCGAAGTTCGAATCGACGGTGCTGCCGTGCGTTGTGGCAAGTTGTGGAAACACGCGACTACACTTTTGCACGCTGTGTGACGTTGCGCCTCTATTGATGCTCAACAGTTGGCTACGTGGAAATGAAAATACTCCCTATACCCTTTTTCCTACTGTACTTAAAATCGTAGTGGCATATCTATTAATATAAAAATTTGCAATCGATAGATTGGTATCAGGAGAATCTAACTGAAGATAGCTTGAGAGCCCCCGTGCTACTACTAGCGATCGCCGTGGTGAAAGACTGAAGTTTTAGACGGGCCAAGTCGGCGCATTGACAGCTCCCTATATTCGCATCCAAAAATCTCGAAATTCGCTTTACGGGTGCAAGTCCCAGTGCTAAAGTGTAAATTTGATACGCGTTAAACTTTCTCTGCGTGCTCCTTTTTTCGATTTTGATTCCTTGCAACAGTGTGATGAGTGTTGGGTAGGAAACGACAATGGTATTGCCCTGGCGCCATGACACGTCTCTAGGCTGTCACTGTCGATATTCACTTCTGTTTCATATTTTTTCTCGGGAATGTTTCAAAAATCCAGCTCCGCAGGGAAATTATTTTTGTCGGACGGCTTCAAGTCGGTATAATCAATTTAGTAACATTTTTTTACAGTTACATTTGTGGGTGAAAAGTTTCTTCGCGTTCAGCTCTAAAACAAAAAAGTCAGTTCCATTTTCCCTTAAGCTTGGCACACAGGGGAAACCTCGCCATGATCTTGTGACAGTTCACTGTCTTGTTTAAATCTAATATCGCCTTGGGACACGTTCGGAACGGTTCGCTAACATATCAAGTTCTACGGATGTTCTCATGGGGATGCGTGTTCACTTGGGATAGTGGATCGTCCCTCGCGTACTATATATTTGTAGGCACAGACTCAATGGGACTTTTATACTCAAATGACTTTCACTGAAAATTCTGTCCAGTTTTAAATAGATGGAAAAGAGGTACGAATTATATAATATATTATGTGTGATTTTACGTTAGTTTAGGTTACGTTTGGTTGGGTAAGGTTAGGTTAGGGCGAAATGTTCAATCTTCGAGGATTGTATTACTGGATAAGTGTACACACGACTGAGCAGAGCATTGAATTTTTGAAAATCCTGTCACATAAAGATAGCTTATAGGTATTATCTTTAAATGACCGAAGGAAGATCGCTCGAGAGGCACAAATTCGCATTTGGGTTCAAAACCTGTGTCCAACTGGACATCACTCGTATGCATTTTCATAAATGCCTGAATCCAATATTCCAAATTAAATTCACAAGACAAAACAGTTTTCAAGTATGGACGATAAAGTCTAATTTGCAGGTATCCAGAATTTTCGGTTTCTGATGCGAAGAAATCCAAATATTTAGTGTCCTATGTTTGTATCTAAAATTCTGAGCAAATCGCTTCACTAATCAGGTAATATTCTATAGCATTCGGGTTGTAATATTCTAATGTATTATCATTACAGACCTCGTACTACCCTAGTACAGTTTTTTTTTTATTGGAATTTACAGTACCTCTAGTAAGACATTGTCAGTGTCTCCATCTAGGGAGTAGATCGGATATTACAAGCTCCAGCTTAATACACAATCGATGACTTCCGAACGGAAATACAATCCTGAGAAACCCAAAATCTAAATATCAACTCCAGTACTTTTTCCTTGAAAAAAAGATACCCACGTGAAAGGTTTCATCGTTCACTAGCAAGTAAATAGCTTGATTCGTACATGTGGCATTCAGAAAGTAATCGACTAGATCCCACACACGAAAAAGATATCGAAAACGGAGCCTGTTAGAGTTTAAGGGATATTGAGTTACGCCGGTATAAGGGTAAATGGAATTGAAGAAATTGAACCTCAATAACCAGGAAATGGTCATCGTTTCCTTACTCTGAGATATTACACAGCCGTGCCAGATTACACACAGGTATACACGCTATTTTATCTCGATCCATTAACTAGATTACTTAAAAACGTTGAATCATTCTTCCCACACGCTAAGGATTCAAGAAATTTCCATTCTCAAGTATATTATAATTAAAGCATCCTTTAAATCCTTAGATGAAAAATCCCCTTGTCCCCATTTCTTCAAATTGACATTTGGTTGCTATTCCAATATAATTTACCTACGTGACACGTAGCCTTGGGACGCTACAGTAAGTTAATAGTAGAATGAAATAAAAGAAAGAGGTAAAAATAATAGAAAATCAGGTAAAAAAAAATATCGTTCAAAAATTCAAAAATTTTATTAGTAACCATTTCGGACAAGTCCAATAACGACGCTTGTGAACACCGGAAGTGACTATAAGAAGGAGCAGCTATAAGAAGCTCCAACCAGCTTTGACGGATCGATACGCCATAATACGTAAGCTCGTAAAATTTATTCATGAAAATAAATTGACCGATATCTGCTTTTGGCCGTCGGATAAATTTAAACGAATAAGAAAATTGTAACGTTGTGTCCGCGTGATAAGTGACTTTGACGTACCTCTCGCCGGAAGTCGTTGATTTGTTTAGCTGTGCCGATATATTGGTCAAAAAATTGTAAGTGCCATTGATAGACTCTACAATTATTCTGAAGGGCTCCTGACCTCGTATTCCCCTATCGAGTCGGCTTTATCTCGATGGCAGCATGTGACCTAACGCCTAACGCCGCCTGTCCTCGGATTTCATCCCTACAGCTAATAATAATCCTTCGATGCTAATAATATCTGGGACTGGTCGTGAAGTTTTAATGAGATAATATGGCCAATCTTCTTTTCTTTATCTTGAATGTCTTTTTTAAGAAATGTCTTGAATGTCTTTTTAGTACGTGTTCAAATTCACAGCCAGTACTTGGAATATGCTTGTCTTTCCCTCATATTATAGCATTTACTGGAAAGACTCTCGTTCTCCCTATATTTTCTTAACAATGCTGCTTTTTAATATTTAAGAAATTATTTGCGGATAAATCCATATATCTGCATTCACATAAATATTTATCGTATTTTCCTTATAGTCTACCGTATGTAGGACAAGAAGTCCCAGTAATGATGTCTTAATTGAGAACCAAAATTTAAATCAATACAGCAGGATTCTCGAATTGTGATGAAAATTCAATTGGCAAATACCACAATATTCTTCGCTGTAACATTGAATAAAGTAAAATCAATCATAAAATCTATTTTATATTGTAGCGAATGAGGCTGAGTGGGAGATCATATGTTGGGTGTATATTGTGCGTGAAAGTGTGTCTGTTGTATGGATGGATGGGCGAAATAAAGCATGGACGAGGAGGAGCAGCCAGTCTGATTCGAACTGTAAGGAGAACAAATTTAATAAAATTTACTGCAGATATTTTTCAGGTGACCATTACTAAAAATGCCATCCTATAATATTGATATGAATGGTACCTGAGGATAATGATTGACGAAGACGTAAACGAAAATGAATAAGGATAATATAAAAGAAATATAAAATTCTTAACAAAGAATGACAACAATTATATTGTAAACATGATATTTTTATTGGCCAATTAACACATTAAAGGCGGGGGATCTTGACGAAAGTATGCTAGGTAATGCGGCGACCGCCCCGCCTCGTTTTTGAACAACCGAACAGCTTCAAACCACAAAACATACTAAATACAAATGTAAAGTGGCGCATGAATTGCGCAATGTGGTTACAAACCGTACTAATACGACTACCGCCTTTAATGTGTTAATATATTTAGTATAAATAATTTCTTTTATTTTTATTTTTTTTATGTGTTGCGATAAACGTCATGCACATCCTTATCAGTGATTAATTTCAGTTGCGATTTTTATACAATCAGTATTAAATTAATATATGTATAGTCATACAGTGATTGTATATGATTCATATTTTTGTTTACCTGTCAGGGGTAATCGTGATATATTTTTTCCTCTGCGTGTATGATACAGAAAAGGAGACTGCGAAATAAAATTGTGATCGATCTTTACTTAAAGTAAGCTCGTTGAATCGTTCAGTTATATCCAGTTGGTTTTCATGTTGCCCGTAAAAGCTTTAAATCTTGTGTAATTTCGTTTTTATGGGTTTTCGTAATCACATGTATGTGTATAGTATAGCTGAAGGAATTTACAAATTCAAATCAATGGCTTTTATTTAAGTCTCAATTAAGCATTTTGCACAGGGGCTTTCTGGCAGGAATAAAAAATCAACACTGAGCTTTCTCTAAGTTTTTGGAAATGATACGAGTAAAGCAAATATTCGCTTAAAAAATTTCTCGATTGATCGAAATCGATATATCGCTTAAGATATAAATGAAAATCTTATTAAATATAATTTTCTTGATATTGTATAAAATTTGAAAATCTTTCGAGAATCACAAATTTTTTAGAATTTTTTATTTCTTGTAAGTATGATAGGTCACTATATAAATGAGAAAGTTGCTATTATTTACTTTCCGATTTTACCCTTCATTATGATGTTGACAGTATACGTGGGTTGGAATAGTATAGTAAACGGAGCTCAGCTGTTCATAATGTTGGCAAGACTACGTAATGGTATCCGGTAATGCTTGCGTCATTCTTATAAAGCGAAAATGTCACATTTTTTACAAATGTACGTATCCATTTTACTTACAAGTTTTGCGAAAGGTATGAATATATAAATTTAATACAATACACTAATTTTGCCTCAAAAATAATTGTGTCAAATAAATTCTTTACAACGTCGTAATTCCTTATATATCGTTTTCTATCGAGTGTTCATTTTTATGCTCGGGTCCCTTACACAAAAATTAAGAATTTTCAAAAATTTCAAAAAAGTTCCATATTTATCGTACCTTGCAGTGGAGTAGTGAGCAGGGACTTCAACCGAAAGAGATATCAATTCGGTTACAATGTTCACAATGTTAAAAGCTTGAATTTCGGTTTTAGTTTTTGTTTTCGGGTTCTTCGTTGCGACGTTTTTTGGTTTCGACGTACCGGGTTGCCCGGCAGAGGAGAGTACTCGACAGAGACGTCTCCCCGGACCGGCAGAGGTCCGGATGAGATGCCGGCGCCCTGCTGGAGAGAAGCAAAGGACTGTAGAGCGCGTGGAGATAGTTTTGTTACGGTTAAGCGGAGGGAAGGTACCCCCTGACCCTAGTTAAGGATGTGGTGCCCAGCTGTCACCCGATGCCCTGGGGAAGCGACCGTGGAGGATCTCCAAGAGTTACGTACCGATTCGTTAAGGAACGCTCTCGATTTAGTTTAAAGGGACGACTCGAGGGAAATGATGAGAGTTACCGGCTATAAGGATCTCGACCAATCAGAATGATTAGTTCTCGAATTTGACTATTGTCAAAGCAGTATGTCTTGGGACACCGATCGAAGTGCCTCGAGCTGCCTCGCGCTCTCGTGCTATCTGTTGATAGTTTTTCTAGCTGTGTTTCCTATACGGTATAAAAAGTTCTCACTTGTGTAGTTCTTGCGTGGCTCTTGTAATATCGAATATTTCGTAATGTATTTCGGACATGCAGTGCTGTGATATAGTGACCACCTGACAATGAGTGTCCCCTGAATGCAGTTTCCGGCCTTCACGGAATAGAAAACCAGCTCCGGTGAGACTTCCAATTTATTAATTGTCGAAGGGAATTTGATTATATAGCTCCGGCTTGATCTGATACGTTCTCGATCAGTTGCTCTTTTTTTTCGGCGGTGGTACAGACGGGTAAGAAAAAATTTGGAATCAGTATCAGCAAGCAGATTTGAGTTAGCTAAAAAAATAGCGGAGTTACGCTTTTGATGAATTACAAAAATTTTGAAAATTCTCTACCTTCGTACTCGTTGGAATGCGCATGAAGAGAACTGTGGTACAAACGGGTTCAGACGATTCTAAATATATCCCTACAAACGGAATTAAATTTACTTAGAGTCGGGTTCTAGCGGTTTTTTTAATTTTGAAATTGCCAACTCTTTGAGGTGCAAGAAAAAAAAAAGTGGTACAAACAGGTGCAAACGGGGTAAATCCAATGGCATTTTGAAAATTATGAGATTTTTTAATCGGGTTCCAGGTTCACAGAGGTCAAAGACCTCTTTATATTTTCGTATTAATTATTTGCACGTATTTTCAAATTTTATTTTTCCTACTTGCACAGGCATCTTTTTGCGCTACTCTTTTCGAGTTTAGCTTAGATTGCTTCATTCGTGACGTAGCCTCAGAGACATTCTTTTGTAACTGACATAGTGTGCATTGTGTCTTATTACTTTTCTCTAAATCCGCCTCTTTGACGCTGAGAGGAACATTGAACGTTTCAAATGCAACTTTACGAGAAACTATATTTTCGTCGCATATGGGAGTGTTACTATTTCTTGTTTTTGAAGCAAACATTCGATTTGCTTCAATTAAAAGAACGTCTTACACGATAGAATCCTTCGTGTTTGCTCTTTGTGGCGACAGAATGAACTTGAGGCTTGAGAACAGTCTCTCCACGCTTACTTGAGTTGCAGGAACCTGTAATACGGTTTTAGCAAGTGCACGTTATTCTGGCATAGTTTGGCTCATCGATTCACAGACTTCTATTACGTTTATTTACCGACTCAGACTTTTTTGTGGACGATTCTACGACTGTAAAATAGACTTTATACTTGTCGCTTAGCCTTTATACAGCTTGCTCTTTCTGTGATTTTTCTACGTTTAAGAATGACTTCGAAAGCATCAGCAGCAGACGTATCAGTGGATGTAGACTTTTGTGAGGCATCATAATTGAAATATTCGTGTCATTCATGGTATTTGTATATGATACATAATGCCGTAGATCTTCAAAATGAGCTAGTGTGGTTTATTTCTATCTCTGAGAGCATAACTTTATATCTTGGATCGAAGAAAACTACCGATAGCAAGACTAAATTTTTTAATATAATTTTTTCTCTCAATTCCGCACAACCGTGTAGAAGCAAATTTAGATTGCTTCTCTCGTATTTCCATTTTACTCGTATACCAAAGACTGTACAAGTCTGACAAAGTAAGCTGCTCGGTCGGTAACTTTTTACTCAGTATTTTGACTGGGTGCAAACAATCACGGGTGTCGCATTTAATTATATTTTTGAATCGCTCAGTAAAATAATGGGACAATTATTTCCAAAATCGTTACAGAAGTCTTGCAATTCAAGTAAACGTTGAATCATATGGTGCTTTCAGCTCCATCTAGTGGGAGAATCGAGAATTGGCTTCTTAAGCTAAGGCTTGGCTCAATAATCTATGAGAAGTAATTCTCAAGGACCAATGGTAAATTCATACTTACTTAAAAACGCTAGAACGAATATATTTACCTATTAGGAGCTATCCAATTAAAAGAGACAGTTGGACATGACACAAGTGGAGTCTAAAGATTGGTTTATTCTAGCAGAAATATTTTTTAGCAACCAATGGTTCAGCTTTGTGACGAGTTGTGTAATTTGCTATGTTTCCATCGTGCAGCGTCGAAATAGAGTCAACTAATCAAAAACGAGATTCGAGCGGAATAAATTAAATTTATTGGATAACTTTATTTCAGCCCTACACGTTGGAAACATTTGCATTGCTGAACAATGGGGGTTTTTCGTTTAAGATACGTATTACGTCGAATTGACTAGAGTCTTGTGCGACTGTTCCATTTGACGTGGAAAGGTACTTTTATTCAATTTGAATTGCACGACTTGACGAAAAGCTTGTATATCGGCTCTAGGGGAAAATTGTCGAAATTGCGAATAATGCAGCTTTACGCCGAGTTGTGTAGAGTCAGTTTAGGTAAATTGAAAATTCTACCGTTTATTTATTAAATATCTGAAAAAGTTTTTCAAATGAGACCCGAACATGTAGAAACGCTGCGAACTAAATTCGATAGTTGTGTTAATGAATCCTCCAGTTATCGTTGATTATTTTTTTAATAGAATTTATCAATTTAGCTTTTGGTGGATCCATCCGAGCGAACCAATAATTTTTCTCAAAAGCACTCTATTGTCAATAAAATAAGTTCCGGTTTTCAGTTTTGGTTTCGGTTTTCCACTGTAGCAATTTCAGGTTTCCGTTACGGTTTTAGGTATAAGATTTATACAATTTATTCCAGTTAATGGTTACGTTTCGATTCCTTATTTTTCCAGTTATTATCGGTTATCCATTACGGTTTCAGTTTCGGTCATGGTTCCTGGTTGATTACCATAGTATACGTGTACATATAGAAAAATACTCATGTTTGCATTAGACGTGGAATTCATTTTTCATTAATATAAAATATTTCCTCAGTCTCTGAACCCTCTTCAAATAACGTCTCGGCCAGGTCTTTAAGACATTCGGCGCCAAATAACATAAGCACCAGCTGTTTCGTTTTCTTTATCAATTTTACTTTTCATGTACGTGACAGGTTATTTGACAAAGGATCACAGGGTCCTGGAGTCTGCTTTACAGACCATCCAGTGTAACTCAAGCTTACCTTCCCTCCTTGAGAGAATATAGCACAGAATGACATTGTACTGTTTAGAAAAAATTAATTCATTTCTAGACTCGACACGGAAAACAACTCGTCTTGGTCCTTCACTCAAATTATTGTCTAATATATCGATCCACATTTTTTATTCACAATTTATAGCTTCTGTAGCATCGCAAATATTTCTCAATTTATATACGAGTCTGATGTAAATCTCCTTTTTTTTTCTCTTTTACCCTCAATTGTTCTCGGGTCACTCGCCGTTAGTAAGAATTTCGGAGACAAAATCTACGTACTCACTAACAGTATATCCGGAATTTACAATTAAGAAAATTGTGAAAACGCAGGGAATCGCGTCGGTCACCACCGAAAAATATTCTATGAATAAACTAGACAACAAACAATTTGAGTTTTGACAGTTTAGGATGACAGTGAAAAAAAAGTATTATCATACACAGTTTATATTTATAATAATATTAATATAATGCAAATAACAATATTCTAATATACGTTGTCCACACAAAGTCGTTCTTGTGTATCAGAGTTATTAAAAAGAATTGGTGAAAAATATTGTACGAGCCTAGGTAAATAAGAGTCTGCCGAAAGAAAAGTCAAAGAATCGTCTGAATACTCATACGTATCACAATTCAGCTATAAATTCTATACGTCAATATAACAAAATCTGACAGCCAACAAAGAACCCCATCTCTCGTACAACGCCGCTCCACACAATTACGTACAATGCATAGATAACTTTTTAGTCAAGTCGACAAAGCATTATTATCAATGAAGCAACAGAGAAAAGCAGCTCTTATTACTATACAGTTTAAGGATCAGCCGAAATCACAGTAAGAGGTATGTACAAGATGAGCGAAGACATTGTTTCAGGAAAACATTTATTGTACAGTCAGATCATCTAAAGCGAAGGAAGAGAAGTTAAAGAGGGTTAAGAATTAAATTGGAATTTCAAAATATTCTTAAAAAAAAGATATACAAATTTTTATACAAATATCAGACTAAACACATACGGACAAAAAATGAGGTTCCAATTTCAGGCATAGAAAGCCTGAGATTTAAGTATTGGATCTCCCCATTGCATATTTGCGAAAAGACGCGTTGCTATTATACCAATAATTCACATACCGTCATACATTAATGTATTAATAAATTAGTATGATTTTCGTTCGTTATCACAGACTATGGTATTTCATGATATACAACGAAACTTCATTATTCTCGGTTCACGTTACTGGACAAGTCACCGCAGCGCCGCCTCTGGCAGTTTACGGAACTACATGAATATACGTTAACCGAATTTAGGTTAAGTGTCGTTCCGTATGGCGGATTATCTTTCGAGATACTTCCCTAGCAGATGTCGTTCAGTGCTCTTCAATATATGTATATAAATGAATGACGGTTCTGAGGATCAATATTTTAAATAAAATAATAACAAAGCAATATTGAAGCGTTATCGCCGCGTGGGGGAGACCGTGTCGGTAAACGTGACGAAGAGGTTGGAAAAACGCGCGATGTCACGGACAAGACGTGCGAAAATGTGTTCTCCATGCGGGCATGACTACATTGTTTTATTTCGCGGAGAACCCGGCAGGCTTGCACTTGACACAATTAGTATCGAGCGGCGTTTCTATTTTTGCCGTTCATTGTGACAATACATATATATGTGTATATATACATATATATAGATATAGAAGGCTGTCCCTCATTCTCTGAAGATTTTACCACCCTGAATACATTCAGTGTGAATGTCAACGCGACAGCTTTATGGCGAATAAATGACCTCTTCATTCTTGTGTTATTCATGATGATGAACGTTAATCGAATTTTTTTTCACTTTAAATTAGTCTTATTGATAATAGTGCAAAAAGCTTTTTTTTTGCAACGCTGTACGGAAAGTATACAGTTTGTGCACCAAAAAACAAACACAAAATGGTCCATTCTTGATAAGTTCAGAGTTTGCGGGAATCATCAAGAATCGGCCATTTCGTGCTTCTTTTTGGTGCATATCCTGCGAACTTTCCGTACATTGTTGCGGAAAATAGTATATGATACGCGTGCGGGTTGGTGATTCCTACTCGTGTGACGTTTGACACGATTCTGACTCGAGTGACACTCGTAGGAATCACCAACTTTCCGCACTTGTATCATAATGTACTATTTTCGTGGACAGGTATTATATTACGTTGTGATTATTTTGACTCTTTCATAGACCGTTACGTTCCTATGTCCAGTTCCTCATTTCTTAATCCTTGCTCTCAATAAAAATTCATTCACAGTTATTTCCTTGTATGCTGCTTCTTTGTAGTTAATTCTAAATCCTGCAAAAGAAAAATGCCGTTAATATTTTTCTGAACGTTTTTTACTTTTCAAAGTTCATCATCTTAACTCTACACAAAAAACTCATACCTTTGGCTAATTTTTCCACTCTGGACTTCCTGTTAATCTCAAACTTGGTTTCTCCGTTTCAGTAATCCCTACCTTCCACCATTCCCAAAAGGTATATATAAAACGAACATCCCTTAGAGAAAGTTGGTTAGTGGTCTGGATATTGTACAGGACGTTTCTGGCAAAATACAACCTTTAACGTAGATCAAGAGATTCACAATCAGTTGAGTCTCGCGTCAGGTACAGGCAACCGGCTGTACAGGGCATAGCCCTCCCAGCTAACTCGAGCCAACTCTTGTATGAATTTATGTATATCACTGATAATATATATCCGTGATGTCCATTTACTTTTTCTGACGACAGATGGCACTGCCTGCTTTGCCTTCTTTACCTTATTACATAACAGATGGCGCTGGCTCTTCACCAATACACAATACAATCGAAAAAATGTTCTCCGTCAAGAAATGTGTTCACGCCAAATTTTTCGATAACACAAGGCTGCCTTCACAACAGTATATATGTCATTATTAAATCATTAGCTCGCTACGAGATAATTTTAGAGACGCTCTTATACGAGACTCCTCCGACTCGTGACAGAAATGGTGTCCCGAGCCATGGAAAAAAGGCTACCCCCACTACGCTCGGGCCTGGCTTGCTTCTAGGCTGCCTGCCGCCCCTCTCGCGCTTCACCACTCTTCCCCTAACTTCTCTTTGATCGTTATTTATGCTGCTGAGTGTACATATGCTTGAATTGATTAATTATTCTAGAGAGCATTGGGTTACGTATTGTGATACTATAAGGAGAAAAAGCTACTATGTAATTTAACATAATGGGACTGAATTGCTCGTGTTTATCCAATTTTCTTGACTCCGTCCGCTTTCTCATAAATTTCAATTAAATCTTAATAGGCTACGCTTTACAAACTGAACGAAAACTTAATTCATTAATGGCCGCTCTTTTGGAGCAGACCCGGTGAAAGAATCGAGTTTTGTCTATGACCGACATATCATATACATTAATTTGTCCTAATTGACGTTACCACCTCAACTTTTATAAACTTTGGCCATTTAATTTCTAATTAACGGATTTAGGTAGGCATCTTTTCGGAAAAATTCATTATTGACAAAGTTTTTTTAGATTATTTCTCGAAATTTTGTACAAAAGGGTTTTCACAAGAGTACACGCAATTTTAATATGAATTTATTATTTCCATCTGAATTGCAATGAACATCAGATAGTTTTAATAATGGCCGGTTCGCTGCAGCAGCTTGTTTCTGTTATTCGATAGCTTGATAATGCAGGGTGGACCAATAATTATTAGCATCTTAAATATACCTAAAACATATTCGAGATTATTGAAATTATTTTTATCAAATAAAAAATGCGACTACTCTTCAAAAAAAAAGTTCCTTTACTGGTGACTATACACGAGATCCCACACATAGGATCCCTCAAAGGTACAAAGAACCTTTGTCTCGTGCCCCTCTCTACGTTATACGTTAATCCAACAGAGTTCTTTTTGTATTCCCATAATGTGAAATTTTCGTTCGTAAAACCGTATTTCGCGAAATGTTTTTTTTCTATCGCCATAACCTTCGCTTCAAAGTTCATTCTAGAGCGAACGCTGTCCTTCCGAGTCTTTGAACAAAGTCAGAAAAGTCACAAGTCTCTGGTTATTCGTGCTCATTCCAATGGTTCTTTAACACGGGTATTCTGTGCAGGCTGCGCGATGAGGATTTTCCAAAATTATAAAAACATGCATTTAGACGTAGAGGCTAATTCAGGTTCAACCTAAATAGACAACAATTCTAACCATTGCTGGAATTTGGATATTAAATTTCAAATTCCCACATTGCCTAATATTACACTATTTAATTTATTTGTCTCGTAGGAAATATGGGACCGATGATCCGTGCGAAATTGTTCAAATTCTTGAAATTCAAGTGAAATCAATACAGATTGGGTTGGCTGAGCGACTTATTGATTATGTGCGTGGGCACGTAGATCCAATAGCTAAGCATGTATTGTTATACGCGTGTATTCTATCAGCACCATCAATTTTACTGAATGGCTTTTACCGCAAGACTCTTCATTTCTTTGTGAAATTGGAACACTGGAATTCATGCTTACATATAGAATCTGTGTGGGTATATCAACACAGCAGAGAATTTTTTATAAAAATATAACGTGAAATTCACGGTAATTGTAATTACATTACAAAATCATATTCTAACTACCGTTGCTACAGGCACGTAGGGAATTGGGAAAGTTAATCACATGTGTGAAATTGGTACAGTTATCTTTAAATATAAAAAATAGTTGTGATACATTTTGGTACGAAGCGTATCTATACATTTATCTTGGAGAATGATAAAGATATTCATAAAAAACATACTGTCTAAGAGAGGACTTTTTTTTTTTGAAAAAAGAAACATCCTTGGTTGTGTTATAGCTGTAGAAAATTGGGCTGCATAGATCAAATTGATATATGCAACTGTTTTTGGGATATAAGATAAATCAATGCAAATTTAACACCACCTTTTTGTCTTTTTGGAAAAATATAATACGTTAATAATACGTTTTAGATTCTGCTAAGTTTACGTATCACAATGCTGCGAGCGACAACTTGATAGCCGTTGAAAAAAATGAGAGTACCCGCTTTTTCAAATTTGAATTTATTTTCTCTAACCATGCTCCATAGCCTCCTCAGTTCTTTGGCACTCTGTAAATAACATTTCGATATAGCAAACCGGCTTGGTTATAAGAAAATGATGAAATTATTGTAGAAAACGTTTATTTTGAAAAAAATAGTTTTAGAACTTTAAATTTAGTTTTTAAAAAATAGAACTAATTTAAGCATGAATTAATTTGATATCCTATTTGCACAAGAGGATCCTAATGCCATTCGGGTATTTTTGGAAATGCGTCTAACGCCGTGTTTTTAGCCAATTCGAATTTTGAACATCTGATGGGATTCAGCCTGGAAGCCGAAAAAATTCGTGATCTTAATTATCTTGGTAAACTTTGATAATTTTCCACACGAATAATGAGTCCTTAACATTAGCATCCAAATGAAAACAAAGTATCACGTGAAGTTCGATTATCTTTTTCCTCTTTTCCTTTTTCTAAAAATAGTAACGTATGTTTTGCGTGTTTCGATGGAAACTAATGCCAGCAGGGTGAGCTCTAGAATGAATATAAAGTATAGGCCGTTCGATATCGAAAGTGAATTTATTATGTCTGAATTAATGCATCTAATGGATATTTATGTATAAAGGTAGGTGACTCAGCTCCAGATATTTTTCCATTTGGTATAATTTTTTAACCATTGGCTAAATTGATTAAATTTTGAAACGTGTTTAAATGGCTTTAGGTAAACTTACAGATGGTCGAAAGAAAGTATATTTTTTTTAATTCTCCCAAAAAACGAGCATGCACATATCTTAATATTTTGAAAAGTTAGTCAAATAAGTTTTTATACATTTTTTAGGAACATAAATGATTCAACATTTGCATATTGAATCACGTGCAACTATGTGCAACATTGATGTTTAATCTAGTTGAAATTAAAAGTAATTTACTTAGTACGAAAATTCATCAACCCAACGAAATCGAAGTCAGAAAATAACCCAATTTTGAACGTAAATTTTTTTCTTCTCATGTATGCTATATGTATGAACTGTTTTAATACCTATTTCTTTTCTTGTTCTATGACATTTGTATTTAACTTCTTAAAATATAATTCAAAATGACAAAGATAATTTTGTTTACTTGCAAATGGAAAATGAACTAACATTAATAATATGCGTAATCGATGCTCAAATAGAACATTAATATACAAGTGCACGAAGCACGTGATTCTCGCACAAGTGTAGGTTTAAAAAAGCACGTGTGCGAGGTACTTTTGTTTAACTCAGTGAAAATTCGATTGATCATGTTTGGTTTTTTTAATTGGTGTGCGATGTGGATTATCTATACCGTTACGATAATGGTTGTTTATAATAAGCAGCCATTCATTTCTCAATATCGTTTTATTTATCACAAGCAGCGAACTATACTCACTGTCAGTGCGCGAAATGAATTCTTTCGCACACTGTGCGCCACAGTGCTTGTGAACCGGGCATTTCGCACACTACCAACAGGCATGGGAAATCGAATTTTGCACACTGAGTTCAAAAATATATCTATATTCAATGATTTACAGATAAGATTTTCGAAATCGTGCACCGGAAACCGCAAATTTGCAACTTAGCTGAAATTTTATATTTAACGCTCCACATGATTCCTTATACATGGACGTAACTAACAAATTTTGTATTTGCATTTTTTTTCGTCGTAAACGACACTGATAAAAAGTGACATTAATAAAAAAGAATAGTGGGAAAGATCACAAGGCAGGGGGGAAGGGATTTTTTTCGTTTTTTTCAGTCTGTTTGCTAGACCCAGTAATCTATTGTTATATCTCGTTTATTAAAATTTATAAAAATTTTCAATAGTATAGTCTCCACGAATTTCTGTTTTTTTTTTTTTTTTGACAGATCGAAAACAATGAAATTTTTAGCAAGCTACAGGTGGCAGTGAATATATATTTCTTCTACATACATAGAACGCATGTGTATGGTTTTGCACCGAGATATATTTTATGTTTCTATTTTAGCCCACGAATTTTTTTTTTTTTTTTTTGACAGATCGAAAACAATGAAATTTTTAGCAAGCTACAGGTGGCAGTGAATATATATTTCTTCTACATACATAGAACGCATGTGTATGGTTTTGCACCGAGATATATTTTATGTTTCTATTTTAGCATATATTTCCATAATTTGATATAAGGCCATGTTCGATTTTTTTCAGGATTGCATTATTTGCGGAATATCAAAAAACATCGAACTCGTGGATTAACTATAGGCACCTAAAAAATTGTTAAATCTATTAATATTTTAATGGAGGGAACAAGGACAGATGTTTATGTATTTTTCGCACATTGATATCGAGTGACAACTCCTAACTACTTTCAATTTAAAAGATATAGAAGATCTGTGGCCACGTTAAGGCGACCTTAATGTTACCTTAAAACTACATTAAGGATCATACGTTATACAGTTACTCTATCGTCCCTATACTTAAATGTAGCTAAGAACCCAAAAATATTTATGGGGTAGAAATACCGTTTGTGGAAACCGTATCATTTTTGGTCACACTTGTCAAGGCTTTCATTAATTTCTGGTACTACCAAAGTATTAAATTTGTCAATGAAACACAATAACGTTAGTTGAAAATTACGCCTGAAGAAAATTTAAAAAAAAACTCTTTAATGTTTGATCATTTGAAGATTGATTTCTCTTGATTAAAGCACCTTTTTCCCATTATTGGCCATTGCCTTAATTTATATGTAATCAATAAATGGATATAAGGATTGGGTGGCCACATATGGTACTAAGGTGATGAATAATAGTACATCTGACCTATTTATAAAAATACCTTTATCTTTATTACGTCATTTGACTTTGTTTATTAAAATCTGAACTTCATTGCAATACAGTCAATCATGACTGTAATATAGGAACTGTTTTGATTATTGCATTTTCGAATTTCATTTAAATATTTTCATACTCCTCGCATCTGCTTTACTGTGAAAATATTAAATACTTTATTGGCACATGTGCTATAGCGTTAAACGCTTAGCGCCCCAATTGCAATGTCAAAACTTGCTATTGCGCGTCTATGCTGCCTGACTGACATTGGCGCAAGTGTCAATCAAGTAGTTAGAAGTAATTATGTGCTAAAAGCTAAAATCGTCGCTCAACATTAGAATATTTTTCGACAAACAAATTACGTAGTTGAGATATAGAAAAACCATTACGTACGCTGGTTACAGATTATAATAACCAAAGGAGTGAAACGTTGAACAACGATTCCGTCGTTGCCCACAGTTCATAAGCGCTGCTTTTGAAATTTTAGGATAGTCAGTTGTTATTTGAATTATTTAGTTTATACAAAAATACGTATATATCCTATCAATTGACTTGTTCAATTTCTAACTAGTTTAATCATGGATATGAATTATAATATGCATTATGTGTTCCTCGTAAACGAAATAGAGATTTGAGAAATATAAACACATAAATTTAGACAAAAGAATCTTTTTTTCTTTTAAAGTTACTTTGTGTTTATGAAACATTATGGACTTTTTGTATGTCTTATATAATCGAGGTATTGGAATGCTGTATTCATTCGTGGAAGCTAACAATTTTTTTGTTAAAAAAATGATGCCTTGGAGCATTGGAATTTTGTGCTATCTCAAGGGATGCGCTTTGATGGTCGGGATTTTTATTGATTTTCACGATTTTTTTTCAGTGTGATTGGATAACAACATTAAAAACTTTTTTTTACTAAAAAAATATATTATCTTAGATTATAAAGATAGATTTTGTTATATTTTTTAAATATTTTTTAGTACATTCAATCAGGGGTTAAAGTTGAGTGGTATTAAGAAATGACCATTCGCAAAGCAGTGATTCAACTCTTGATTAATTTAATATTTGAAAATTCTTGATTAGTACGAGTATGATTGTCACCCCTAGTAGAATTAACAATTTAAATTGAAAAATGACAAAATTGCGACTAGTGGTAAAAAAATATCCAAATTTGCCCTTTTTATAATCAATTCTCAATAACAAAAAATAGGAAATTATTAAGATAATAATTTAATTCTGCTACGGTACAGCGCCAGTGAGCTGTAGCGTACTGTGTAAAAATTCGAGTTCGATCGGATGGACAGTTTTGTTTTCGTAGCTCCGCTAGGTGAAAAAAGTCGATTTGAGAAAAACGTGATTAAAATTTGAGAAGGAACTTATTATTCGTCTCCTATATTTTAAAGTCCTTCGATTTCACTTTTTCAAAGTATTTTTCAAAGTCTATTCTCTCGGATTCTATCAAAAAGCAAAAAAAAAACTATTTTTTTAAATTTCAAAATGAAAAATGAAATTCATTGAAAAGTTTTTGAAAGTTCGGTGTGAGCGCCGCTTTATGGTCCCGGAACTAATCGATCGACGTAAGATCGATTTCAAGACAGTCTCCGAAGTATCGCAATGTCTTCTTTAAGTCATTGAAGTAAATCCAGAACTTGCTGTTTCTCACATTTACACGCTTATCTACGACACGCGTCACGAACGCCTTATAAATATAATAAGTTGTCAAACTGTATTACAAACACAGTTTGGCGCTTGTGATACTATCGTAATCGTGTTTACCGCTCAGCGATTCCAGCTCCAGCTAAGACGCATTAGAGCTGCATAAGACATCGGTGGGAAAGCCAAATATTTTTTCTAACGAATGGCGCAATCGCGTGACGGCCTCATGCATCGTTGATTTCATTTCAATTTAATTAATTATCTATAATATCATATGTGATTTCGTATCGCTCCTTACGTCATTTTGGAGACGCCTTGCTTCCATCTCCTTCGGCACGCAACCTCCATTCAGATTTTTACTTTTCTCTAGCATGCTTTGTACCTCGGCCAAGGTCTTCCCCTTCGTTTCCGGTATACTGAAGTGGATGACGATGGCGTTTGCAAACGTGGCAAAGGCGAATATTGCAAACGCGTATTGGACACCAATGGAATCGGTAACGACCTAAAAAAAAGATCGATATATCGATCAATTAATCGCTGTATCGTAAACGATTTTCTATGATCGGATAACGGATTTACTTTCATAACTAAAAATAATCTCACCTGCCACAAAACGGTGACCATAATCCCGGACAAGGAGTACGTGAAATTGACTAGTAGGATAGCTAAATGACGAATTTCTACAGGAACACAATCCACAGTGATTATCGTGCTGATCGGTGAGAGTCCAAGACCGAAGAACGTCGCGTAGAGCAGAATACCGATCACCGGAAACAGCTTGATGTGCTCGAGATCGGTACCGGTGGATTGAACATGGAAATAGAGACCCATAGCTGCCAGACACGTTGCAGACCCAACGGCAGACCCGAGTACCATGGGTCTTCTACCGATCCTGTCGACGATACCGGCGGCTGCTACGGCGCAGAATAACTGAACGCAGCCCAGAAGAAGACCAACGGTTTCACCGGAAACCAATGAATCCCTATCCTTGAATATCAACTGAGCATAAGCGTTCACTGCCTGAATGCCAGACAATTGTTGTGCTGAAATTAGATCGGTTGCGTCATAATTTTAAAATCGTTACTTGAAAATGTCATTAAACCCGGTAACGGTATATCAATCTATTCCTTACACAGTTGCATTATGAAAGCGATGAACAAGGACCACCTGTTGACGCGTTTAGCGAAAATCGATTTGAAAGTCGACCACGAATTCAAATCGACTTTAGCTGGGTTAGCCTTTTGCACCAGGTACTTTATGTTCGCCAATTCGTCGTTGACGTCCTCCGTTCTTCGGAGCTGGACCAAAGTGCGTCTCGCGTCAGAAAAACGATCTTTGCCTGCGTACCAATAGGGAGACTCAGGCGCACATATGAAACCGAATCCAAAGAGGATAGGCAGAATCAAACTGAGAAATGCAGACTGTTTGAACGTTAGGTATGGTCCAATCCCGAAGGCCAGAAGGAAACCGAGATTTACGAAGATGCTGCAGAAGCCACATAGGAATCCGCGAATGGCCGACGTGGATATTTCAGATATATACATTTCCGTTGATAAGAAGGCACTGCCAGCCAGATAACCGACCAGTACACGTCCAATATAGACCTCCTTGAAAGAGATAAGATAATTCAGGTGAATCAGACTTAAAAATCTTTTAACGATAAAATCAATATGTCTGATTAATATCGATTGGACTTACCCAAATTGTCGAAGCGAATCCTATCATCAGCCATCCTATGACACTGGGAATGATGGTGATAAGGATAATTCTCTTGCAGCCAAATTTAGATATGAACAACGTGGCAGCAATAGTGCCCAACATCGAACCAATGAAAACACAACTGGCAGCCCATGCAGCTTCACCTTTTGTCACTTTAATTGGAAAATCATCTGCCAGCAGTTTGGGAATTGCTGACATCGCCCATCCGAGCGTCGTTCCCATTCCCAGTATATTTATACAGGCTGCAAGTAAAGGAGGATGCGTGACGTCAAGATGGACCAATTTTCGTTTCGAATTGCAAGACGCGAATTGGATCATTAAAATTATTAATGATTAATTAATTATGCATATTCGGCATTGCTACTCTGATTCTATTCATTCTGTATAGCGGAAATTCAATTTTCTTTTTTGGGTAGATTGCGATGATAATTGAGGTTTTACCATGTGTGATTTATTGTATGGAAAAATTATTTAAAACGGGACCAAATATTGAAACAGTAGGTAGTACGTAAGATCGGTGACAGTTGAAACAAGGTATGGAATGAAATAAAATCGATTAATCTTTTATCTATTGGCAATGAATAAATTATAATTGCTAAATGAGCTGAACATTTTGTTAGTTATCGGTAACGTCAATTCAGACGTAATTCGTTTGTATTCAGACCGGCACCAGTCTGTCGACGTAACAGCCGTAATAGGCTTTGTATTGAACTGAACGCTGTGTCTTTAAGTTTTTATCAGCGAGAAGGGGAGAATGGATTAGAAGTGTGGAAATAGGAAGTAAGTAGGTGAATTGAGTTTTAGAAAATCGAGGTTTTACTATAATGTAAAGTTATCGTTGAAAATTTACCTGCCAACACTATCAGGTAGAGGACTACGTTGTTTCCTCGAACAGGCATGTATTTGGACACCATTGTCGATGAAATTCTGGAAGTCAATGAAAGATTTATAAGTTCATTTAATATTGAATTAGGTGGAATAAAAACAATTTGTGTATCTTAATTACGTTTAAGTATTTACTTTGTAATTCCTTCGCGTTGTAATTTATCTTTGACGTTTTTAGTTCTTGCAAAAACTGTCGACAGTTTTTGATTTTTGATTTCGCGCTTTTTATGGAAATTCTTGAAGGTGGTTCGATCGCTTTGAGCATCACCAGAATACGGATTCTGAATTTTGTATATGTTATCGATAGGTACTGAATGGTTGTGTATGCTAAATTTGAAAATTATTTACTAGTCTAGTTTACGCGATATACGAAATTGAAGTAACCAAAAATGCACTATATAGATATATTTTACTCGTTGAAGTAGCAATTTTTTTCGGAATATCTCAGTCACCAGATGATGAAAATAGATGAAATTTCCAGGGACAATGTTTTTCCATGGAACATTACTACGATTACCCTTTTTTTTGTCGAAAATCGTGAAATTTTCGAAATGTTCGAAAGATACGTTACGTAGGAAATATTTTTCCTAGGAAAGATTTTCTTACTTCAGTGAATTCTTCCTTCTTTTTATACGCCACAACGTGATCGGTAAATTTAATAAAAAATTGTGATAATTTCAAATAATGAAAGTTAAGTATACGCCATAATTGAAAAGAGTACCTCGCGAATAAACATTCAGATGACAACAGGATAATCGTGTACCAATGATAAAAGTCAGATTTAATGCAGCGAACAAATGACCACGTGGTTACCAACATTCAAGTCTTCCGCTTTAATAACGCGCACGCGTGCAATTCCCTACGTAGTCTGCGCTCCCTACTGCTTGATTCTAGCACGAATCGATGCTCTATTCCGGGTATCCATTCATCCTGACCTTGCACGTTCTCAGACCCTACAGTTCCAGAAGCCCCGATACTTCAGCAGATCTTTCATTCTCTCGAAGTGAGCCAATTCGAAAAATTCCTACAAAGAGATAACGACTATCGTTATCAGATAGATCGCTAAAAATAATAAATTTTCACGACTCATTTAGTTTTAATTATCAACAGGTAAAGAAAAGTAATAAATTGTGACACAGATAAAAAAGTGGCCAAAGACAAAGAAATTATCGAAGAATAAAATGTCTGTTACTAATGATATGACGCATACAGATATTAAACATCTAACATCGGTAAAATTGTACACCAGATCGATTAATGTGTAGGCACAAGTATCTAACGAGCCATAGGTGCGCATCAGCCTAGCAGATCGTCTTTGCGCCACAACAGGAACAGCAACATCGAAATATCCTCTGGCGCAGTCGCTTTGACATCATCGGATCCCACTTGCGTATGTAGGTGCGTTATGTTAGTATGACACGTTGGTAGTTGGGCAGGGGGTTTATCCGTGTAATAGAGAGACAGAGAGAGACGACGCAAAAGTAATTGAGAGAGAAAAAGAGAGTAGAATAAAAAGAGGGGGACAGAACGATCAAAGGGAAGAGAAAAAGAATCAGGCCAGAGACGCTGGCTTGAAAAAGTGAGATTCAGGGAATATAAGGGTAGGTGAAATGGGGTATGGGAGTTCGAGAGAGATAGGGTAAGAGATAGAGAGGGAGCGCGGAGAAAGAGAGAGGAGAAGGTCCAACTGCTCTAGAATACAAGAGAAAGCCGCTACGATGTACCGCAGTAGGGGTGGCTTCGCTCCAGGGCTGGTTGCTCCCTTGCAAAAGCGCTATTGACACGTTACCAAGTGCGGGAGAAACGGTAACGCGTTCGGCTGTCAGCAAGTCGCGTTTCCATCGCGTAGCCAGTTGACGTTTAATCCAGTTGTCAGTCCGTCGGGTCGTGATGCTTTTGCGCGAGGTGCTGATGTCTCAGCTGACCTCTCGGTACGTCCTGGGGTTAGTTCAGGTCAGGCTGTAGGTACCCGTAGGTAGGGACCCGAAATGACCAGGTGAAGAGGGCTCTCGAAAGGCGAAGCAAAAGGGTTTGACAAGCGGAGACGTCAAGTGCATTGTGGCCAATTGACAGACCGACTGACAGTGGAAAATGGCAGCGGGACGACGTTTGAGGATGCTCTGGGAAAATGGCAGCTTTGCGAATCCTTTGGGAGGCTGGTGAAAGGATCTGTCAAGAGTACTTGTGCACATGTTTTATTCCCATCGAAATGACTGCGATATCAGTGCGAGCAACTTTGCACAGCGTGCTCGAGTATTTCTGACACTCGGTCCAGGATCTTCGATGCGAAGGATCGCGAAGTGTCAGGTGGGACTGATAAGGAAGTTTTAGAAGAAAAATGATTTTCCGTCAATTTTTGAACGACCTCGCACTCTGCCAGAGTCGAATCTGGTGACCGATAAAGTGCTGGTAACTGTGACTTTTGTTGTTGCGCAATCACAAACTTCGATCTGTCAGATACCCTGACGTCTTTCTAATGTTTACGCAAATTTCGCAAATTCGCTACACAAATATAAATTTTTTATATAACATATGTGATATTTATCAACAATCACAGTATTCCATACACATGCGAGAAATTATAATTACGAATCGAATTGTCTAGGGAATATTTATATTCGAAATTTGATTTAATTTTCGGAATATATTCGAACAAGCGTGACAGGCGAGTACGTTCATGTGTAACAAAACTAGATAAATACATGAAAAAACATGTACATCCATTTTAAATTTCTACGATTATCATTTCTGACTATTGTGTCAGGTGGGTCTGATAAGGAATTATTAGAAGACAAATATTTTTCCGTCAATTTTTGAACGACCTCGCACTCTGCCAGAGTCGAATCTGGTGACCGATAAAGTATTGGTAACTGTGACTTTTGTTCTTGCGCAATCACAAACTTCGATCTGTCAGATACCCTGACGTCTTTGTAATGTTTACGCAAATTTCGCAAATTCCCTACACAAATATAAATTTCTTATATAACATACGTCATATTTATCACAGTATCCCATACACATGCGAGAAATTATAATTATGAATCGAATTGTCTAGAGAACATTTATATTCGAAATTTAATTTAATTTGCGGAATATATTCGAACAAGCGTGACAGGCGAGTGCGTTGATGTGTGATCAAAACGAGATAAATACATGAAAAAAATTGTACATCCATTTTAAATTTCTACGATTATCATTTCTGACTATTGGGATTGGACGCGTTTACAAGAAATGGAAATACAGCGAGGATGCTCGTGCAGCGTCTGTGCGATTAATGAAACTGGGAAAATAATGACTGCAGGAGTACACGTAGCAATTAAATAATTCAACCTTAACGTTGAAGACGGTCGGTGCGAAGTAACAATTTTAATTCATAACGAATTACACGAGACTCGTCTCTAACGAAGCGAGTCTTCGTGCAGTGTTTATCGTTTGTGGTATGCGATTATACGATGACTGGTATGAGTCTACAGTACGCACTTGTATAGTCAATTGATAAACATACTAATCGCCAGGAATTCATAAATCAAGTATATATAATTTAATTTGATCAAGGATTTCTCACGTGCGTCTGACGGCAATTTGTCTGGGAATGATCACCCGCATAACAGATAGAAATAATTTCCGATGGATCTGTATATATATATATATATACATATACGTATGACAAGTTTTCACAAATCAATGTTAAGAAAAAACAGTAAGATCTTTATTAAGCATAGTATCGTTATACGAGCAATATCTAGGTAATTTTATGAACGTAGAATATACGTAGAAAATTTTTTTTTTCGCAAGAATGAACCTCGCAGCTTCAAAGGACGCAGAGAGCGTCCTCGATATGTGGAACGTTCGAAGGCGCCAGACCGATATAGATAATAATAACAATGTTGATGAAAAAATAGCACGAAAATTGTACACGTAAATAAGCAGGACTAGAATGCGGTTGTTATATCGTTAAAATTATGTAGATAGAAGCTTACTCAGTTCTCACCTGTAAAAGTCTTTAGCTGAGTCGTTGATTGACCGAAGATAATTTTTCTGACACTTAATCCCACCGAATGACTTTAATCGCACTGTAATGCCAATTTGAATTAAAATAATTTGTTCGTTTCACGATGATACATTAATATATGGCGAATGAAAATATCTTTCAATTATATGTATCCGTATATCGGTGCTTACGCTTGACACCAGTTCCTAGTGTGATATATAGTATAAAAGCAGATATACAAATATATCGGCAGTATTAGGATGAGAGCACGAGATTCGTTTGGACGAAAAACAAATAGTTGAATATCCGCTAGTTGCCTTGTTGAAGTTGATAAATATATTTCGTGATAACTCACACGTGTTATCTGCGCAGTTGCAGTAAAATTGTTAAGAAAAAAAAAAAGCACAAAGTTGTTGACACTAGAAGTTCGTAGTTTGGCTAACGTTATTTTTTTGAAAAGGTCGCGTTTTTTTAAATTTCGAATCGCCTCGCGCAGATCGTAGTAGCGAATTGTAAATCAATAGTCGAAGTGAACGCGGTATAATCGCGGCAGTGAGGATCTGCCTTGAAAGGGTAGGAAAATTGGCGAGCGATCAAAATAAATAAGGGCTGTTGCTCCTTCGACGTACCGAGAGGAAAGAACGCTCCGGACAGGTGAGAAGAGCTGATATAAAGCAGAGAGACAAGAGAGAGAGGAGAGGTGCACAGAAGAGAGACGGGAGTACGCAGCACCTGGTATTAAGGTTTTACGTATGGATTGCGCTATCGACTCGGACGTCAGGGGGAGATTCAAACGAATATCAACCGTGTATATTCAGGATACGTACGTAGTTTTGTATGAGCTGAGGATTGTTGGATGGGAGGAAAACCTACGTACGGGGTAAAACCTGGCTGGTCACGTGGGTTTAAAGGTGATATTCGTAAGCGGTGTCAAGGTGGTTTTGACTAAGTTACTTCCCGACTGAGTCGTCTGGTGATTTTATTCGGCGGCCGCGAAGATACAATTTTCTGGTTGTGATCGAGATGGGTGCCAGAGGATGGGAATACGAGGCTTTGCCTGATCTTCATACGTCGACCGTCGTGACGCCATCGTCGACGCCTCCTAATAACGCACAGAAGGTACCTGGATCTTCGCCCAGGGTCAACTTTCAACCGGATAATCTTGCTACCACTAGGAGACGCAGTAGCGCGCGTTTGGCAGCACCGTCGAGGAGGAGAAGTCGCAGCATGAGCGCCTGGAGCGATTTGTCTAGATCTTCCTTCAGGATGGACGAAAGGTGGGATTATTTTCTAAAATTATTATAATTATATTTGTTGTTTTTTAATACTCTTTCATGGTTCATTTCATTGTCATACAGCCGACTTTCGTTTATCTGAGCTTGCTCAGACGAGGCCATTTGGCTAATTGGGACGGTACCCATGATAAGATATGCCCTGTATCTGCGGCTCATTAATGTTGATGTTAGGATCCGATTTTTGAAAAATTGGATTCGAGCGTGTCTTTTCATTTTTTTCCTTCATTGATATATTTAACTTGATGATAGCTATGTGATACGAATGATACTGATATGACGCTTGGGAGTAGTTTGGCTGGTAAAAAATCAGTAATTAGTTTTGGATATCGGGCACTGATGGGCAAAAATTTGTTTGGATCAATCGAGTGACGATGGAGTTTTGCTGTACTTCAGATAATACAGAATTATAGATAGGTATTCTATGACGTGTCTTAAAGGATGTCTTGCCTACCTTACTATTGTGGAAGGGTTAACGGTACAGGGAAATTTTGTTAGGGATAGTTTTCCAGGAGACGTAGGCGGATAATTTTATCTTCTCTATTTAGAGAATCAATTTTATTCATTAATTTGAAAATTGAATTTTCCTTATATGCATTGCATCAATGTTTGCTTGTGTCAATTATGGGCAATCTGCGATTAGTTACGTTACAATACTCTTCTTAGAGTTGCAGATGTTTCATTAGGATTAGTATGCTTAGAATTCTTTATTAAATATGTTCGATTTTTTTATAGCTCTTCTTATATTGTATCTTCATTGTGAAGTTTTTTCTTTTATTACGCTGTTTATTTCAGGTTTTAATTGTTTGCTTCCTGGGAAAACTTGGAAGTCGCACGCAGATGCGTTAAAATTTACAAAGCACTGGTGTTCCCATTAGGGTGACGTAGAATGAAGAAATCTACTTTATTAACAGGGGAATGAAATCCTTTGCAGGATATGCAGAATATAAAGTTATTGACTGAATGTAAATAGATCAGACATGTCCGTCTATTCTGTGCCTTGGAATTTTTATGTGTAGAATATTCGAAAGAATTATACGAAAGAAAATAGTGGTCCATAGCAAACTCCGTAAGTCGGACGTCAGTCAAGTGCATCGGTACCCGGATAATTTTTAAAGTCTATTTTTTTTAAATGAAGCCTCATTCAGAACGTTTATTCTGCAATTTCGATTTATTCTTCCATAAGGAATTATCTACTTTTTGGTTGTACCATGATTTTCGTTCCATCCTATATATCTATATACAGGGTCTCTCATCGAAAGTGCACATCTCGATTATGTCCGTTACTAATGAAGATACGGGGAAAAATTTCAGACAAAAATTGTATGGTTTCAAGAGGGTCGACTTTTTATCTAAATTATTTTTTTTTTATATTCACTTGATTTCAAAATAGAGCACGTTACATGTTTTTTTTTTTAAATGCAATATCATTTTTCGTTGGTATAAGAAAATGTAGCTCTTTTTTTTTCTTAACATTTTAAGACCTTGCAGACTAAAATTCATCCAGCCATTTCCAAGTTATCAAGAAGTGAATTTATTGAACAGTTTTCGGCTGCGAAATTAAAAGCGCGCGAACCTTGAATGCGCTGGCGGCGATGCAACCGAAGATTGTTCAATAAATTCACTTCTCGATAGTTTGGAAATGGCTGAAAGGATTTTTGTCTGCAAGATCTTAAAATGTTAAGAAAGAAACGCGCTACATTTTCATATACCAACAGAAAATGATGTTCCCTTAAAAAAAACGATGTAACATGCCGTATCTCGAAATCAAATAAATATAAAGAAAAATCATTTGGATGAAAAACAGATACCTTTGAAACCATACAACTTTTGTCTGAAACTTTTTTTGGTGTCTTCAATAGTAACGGAAAATAATCAAGGTGTGCACTTTCGATGGGACACCCTGTATAGTATTTCAATGGGTAAAGTCCATTTGTAGGTGTCCACGATATTCCTTGTACAGTCTCTTTAAATATTCAATCGATGGTAAAAGACAAAGCGGAGGAATTTTCATGAATGAAAAAAAATTTATATTTTGATATCGGTGATTCCAATTTCTTATTATTTTTTATATTAGATTGATGTAAAGGGGCAATATTATGTATTATGCTAATTACATCATAATTAAGCTTTATCCTAAAAACCCTATTCGTAACTAGAATTTTTAATGGGATTCCCCGTATTTGTTCAGGTCTGTACCAAATTCTGCGAAGTTTCCTCAAATCGGCAAAATTATTTGATACGTTTCCAGGACCGTTAACAATACTAAAGTCAAAAAGGAGGTCTCTGTTTAAAGTAAACTTATCCAGCTATTCGTTCATAAAATATGAAATATTTTTCAGAAATTATTTTTTTTATAAAAAGTTATAATTTTTTTTTGTTTTTTTTTAATAGCTTTTTCGTGAAAAAGTTAATGACATATCACGAATCAGGCTTGGCTATTTAAACTATCTTAATTCGGCAGATAAGAATAAGTATTAGAATATTTCTCTTCAATTTTTCGGCCGACCCAATAAAATAATTTTGAAAATATCACGAGAACCAGGTGCAGAAATAATATTTTCGAAGAAATGATATTAAATTTTAAAGAGTAAACTTGTTGCGAAAAAAAAATATATTTATCAGAATCTTGCGCAGCAACTAGATTAATATTTATGTGGACATTATCAGGACAGATATAAAAAAAGAATATCAAAGGCTTAAATCAAATCGTTTTAAATGTTATGATAATAATACATTTTGAGATTGCAAATCGTATCTATTATCTTATTTTTTATTTGCGCAATCTGATTGTTCATTAAGAGTAAGAATTACCGGCAACACAGTAAGGAAGATGATTCGCGTACCCAACAGACCGGTTATTATTCATGAGATAATTTTTTATAATTAATACCTTGCTAATGCTCATACTATAATTACACATGCGCGTGTGTGACAACAAAATATTTTTTGTCGATAAACCTGTTTAAATAAAAATTTTTTGAAAAAAAAACTAAGCAAAATGTCCACTACCGTGTCTAGATATTTATCATACCGAGTCTCATGTCAGTGATCATAAAATAAATCATAATCAGCATTTCCAAATGCATTATGCCAAAGTGAAAAATTTTAAAACAATATTTTTTATTATATCCGAATAAATAATGAACAGCATAGCACTGTAATTCAAACATGATTTAATTAATTCTCATTGCAATATCTCCGTTCGTAGAAAATTTATAACCACACTATTTCCACGTATTTTCGTTATTTTTAACAAAGTGAAAAAACATCTTTCCTTTGAAATATCGTGCGTACGTGGGCTTTCGCAAGATTCTTCGAATGTGCAATCACAAAACTCATACACCCGTATCATTAAGAACAACAGTTACAGGATAAAAAAATGCACTTAGCACCATGTAAACTCCCGCAGCGTCCCAACGTCATAAGGCGCGCCTCGTCCACTCATACCAGATCCTAGTACAGGAAACTAGGTAAGCATGCGACCCTGGTGGCCGACACTGAACTATTCGAAATGGCCCCTGAACGGGGTCGAACCGCGAAAGACGTTGATACGTTTTAGACTGAAATAATTGTGCAGTTGGAGAATATTGTCAATTTGCTAAATAATATGGTTACGAAAAACGTGTCTGAGATGGCATAAATTTTTCTGTGTTATTCGCAATGGGCTAAAAATTTATTACTACGTAACAAAGCTTTGAGCAATGTAGCTGTTACCGTGAAAGACCGAAATCTGGAGAATGTCGACTTTCACCGGTGAATGTCAACATTCACATACTCGCTTGGTGTATGTTCGAAGTATTAGCCAAATACCCTTATTTCGGACCTACACCAGTGAAAGTCGACAATCTCCAATTTCGGTATTTCACGGTAACATAACTATAAAATTCAAACCTGAACTTTAAACCAGCCATGACGGTCCGAGGATAGCGCCGCCACCGGTAATCCGTGATACCAATGGGAATTAAAGGCTTCTCTCGATATTAAATACATTAGAATATATTAGAATATATTGGAATATCAATACATTAGAATATCCGTTCTACTAAATTACCATCGATCATCGTAAACCAATTCCGTATGGCCTCAAGTTTCCATTGCATTTTCTGCTTATAGCAAGGTCTGATCTATTGGGATCAAACCACTGAAAGCTTTGATCTGTACGATAATCAGGATATACGTCATGTTCAGAATTAGCCTGAACCATATTAGCCCAGACAGACCGATCCGAGCACGTAGTGATTCTATATTCAAGAAATCGATTGTCCGAGAGCTCACGAATTTTTTATACCATCGCTCGAGGCTAAAAAATATTCAAAATTAATTTTCAAATTTACACCCTTATTCAAATTTATAGTAAATGAATGTAGCAATCTTTTAGTGTATATGGCAAAATAATACTTTTTAGATAGGACACTTTAATAAATGTGTGTTAGCATTATGCAACTGCTATATTGATGGTGCAGTCGAGTTTATTTTTTTGTGTCCGAAATCTGTCTACCTAAATGCAGCCTAGTTAGAACTCCACTTAATTTTTTACACGGGAAATAGAAATATGCGTGTTTAACCGAACTATCACAGTACGGCGGAAATAAAAAACAAATTTGAGGTGAAATAAATTTTTTTTCATTCCCCTATGAGGTGAACTTAAACCATTCAAATTTAGTGTATACTCAGGTAGGGTACGAATGAGGTAAAATTATTGGCCTCTTTTAACCCAATGAACGAAGAAGTCACGTGTGACCGATATTGCAAATTCTTTTTGCACTTTCATTTCCAATTTTTAAGGCAGTCTTTTCATGAGAATTAATATCAGACGGGTACCTAAATTTGATATACATTGAATATACAGTAACAATGGGCATGTGAAAAAATAGATCAGATTATCTTCATTTCACAAGAAAAAAATGACGTTCAAAGACTACTTGTATTTAATGTACACTGCTATGGCAAAATCGGCACGTCCGTATTTTCAATAAATAACATATGTACGTACAATTTGAAGATAAATAATCATATTAATAAATGTCCAATATCCTACAATTATTTGTCTGCAAGCTCACGAAGTAAGTGGAGTCACGTGAATAAATCCACTTAAGGAATCTTTCAGAGATGATCTTGATGACTAGAATATCCTACACGATTCGTTGCTTCTTTCAATAGCTTCAGGTCAGGCTGTCAATAGGAAGCGTTTAGCACGTCTTTTTTTAAACATTATCAGAAAGAACGTTAACTCGATCTCTTAGGAGTGTCCTAATTCTTTTTTTTTATTCAATAATCAATTTCTACAATGTTGCATTTATCTGAGGAAATGTTTTAAAAATGTGACAAAGTCGTCTTGCAGTATGATATAATTTATTGTGTCATAAATTCTTTAGTCAAAGCGCACGTGTGTTATTCATCGCTAGCGAACATATATGTTATTATTTTATAACATACTTTTGTATAACTTGTTTTTTTTTGTTTCAGGTGAGTACATTCCCTGTGATCGACCCAGAGCCGAATACGTCGTTGTGAGTACATATTTTCCCGTTTAGTCGGAATAATAGGTTCTCATCTATGTGCAATTCGTATTGTTATTTTTATTACGCAACTTACCACGTATTGACTGGTTGCGTAATTCTTTCCAGTCTCTTATTCGTACCATTTGGGAAATTTGTTTAATTATGCTAATTACGAAATACTATATAATAAAGGGTGAGTAGTTTATGAATATAAATTTTGCACGGTTATGATTACTATGGAAAATAGGAACGCTAGGTCGTTTTGGTATTGCATCATGCTTTACAGATATGGTCGGAGATTTTTTAAAACAGCTGTTAATTCTTAAACTGTTTTACCATCTTTAGTAAAAAATTGGCAGATATGACAGTAAAGAAATGAATTATGATTTATGGTTAGAATTTTATGATTTTTAACGACATTTATGGAAATCCACTATTTTTATTTATTTATTGGCCTGAATAAGAGATAAAAATAATCTATTTTATGGTTAAAGTTTATATTTTCTAAGTCTTGATTCTTTGGCAAATGACAACGGGTCGTATAAATTCCTATGAATTAGGCTAGTTGGCATATTTTTTATGTACAGAGTTATTTAGTAGAAATGCACCATATCAAGCTAGCGCGCCATTTGAGTATTATGGTAAAATCTTGTTTTTTTTTTTTTGGACAGATTGTAAACAATGAAGTACTCTAGCAAAATATTCTCATTTTGTTATTTTACCATATATTTATATTAGTTTATGGAAAATGACGTGTTATTTGGTTAGGACTGCGTTGCTTACGAACTGCTAAAAAAAACTACACCAAACTCGTGGATATGTAAGACTCAATAAGGAAAGATAATATAACGCGTGTTACGTTTTTGTGATATGATGATTTAGTATATACTGGTAAAGATGTTTCAAATGTATTATAATTTATTGAATGTAATATTTGACTGTAATTAACTTCCAGACTGCTTGAATATTGCACACAGGCTTAAGTACTTTATTTAAAATTACCAGCAATATTATAAAAGTCAAATCACCTTCTGATTATCTTTGGGGCCGACAATTACCGATGTGAAGTAAAAAATCCAAAATTCTAAATAGTGTAGAAAATCAGTGTATGATAGAGCTTTCGATTGACTATGAATCTGAGGTCAACGTTACAAAATTAAATGACAGATCGAATTTCTGAAAATATTAATTATAGCATTTATTACAGATTATTAAGTCGAATCCAAAAGCCATGATTTTATTTTATGAAAAATCTTTAAACTAATCGTAGACTGTTGAAGTTTACATAGTTCGAGAGTATAACTATAGTTTTGGGCAGTCGATCCTCTTACGACATATTAAACACAAATTCCAAAAAGTGACGATACCGTCGGAAAAAATGCACCAGACTGAAAGGTTAAGTGATATTAATTATTAGACGGAAAAATAAAATTTAATATTGGTCATTTTGTTTTTCTTACGTTACAGATGAGTACAAAAGTGGATTTTGAATGTTACCGCGTATTTTTGAAGGTGATTGTAAAAGCGAGAGATGGAGAGAGATATAAATAGAGGGAATTGCGAAGAAAATACAAAGTTTTAGGGACGAAAAATATTTTCCTTCAATTTTCGTCGATTGAGGACGCACCCAGGATATTGTTATGTGTTATAAGGATCTCTGACGTTCTGTCGCAGGACCAGGAGGATTCGGTATAATTTACGACTTAAAATTCTTATCGTTAAATTGAAATTGGAAAAATGGCGGCAGCTGTCACCCTAGCAGATGCCAATAATAATGACTTTCTCAAGTCGAAAATAGGTAGAACGTGAAATATTGCTATTATTATTTTTATTGTTATTATTATCATCTCGTATATCGATTGTTCATGACTGCAATATTTTGGGCTTGCGAATTACGATTTTTTTGTATAGCTTTATAAATTTTTGGTGATGTATATAGTAATTTGTGTGTAAGCTGGTATATCTATTTAGAATATGTATATTATATACATATTTTTTTGGGGAAAAACTCAGGAAATGCGGGCTGTTCGGGTGACAGGTGCTACTTGGAATTTCAATTTGTATTTTAAAAAAATGGAGCTACCTATATAATAAAAAAAGGCACTGCCATCTACAATGATATTATGAAGGGCGGATACGTTTGTTTTATTGTCAAATTGCCTTTTTTTTAAGAAAAAATTTTAACCCAAATTGTCTCAAATTACCCGACCACTTTAATCAACTTTGCTCTAGTATTTTATATTATTATAATTCTAAATAAAATCCTTATATGATTTTCGTATTAGCTTAAGCATTGCGACATGTGCAATTTACACAAATCCTCTTTTTTTTGATAAATTTTACATGCTTTTTTCAGTTCCTCGCTGTAAAAATTGCTGAATAGGTAAAATTGGTTTGCTGGTTGACATCATCACCGTCGGGAAGTTAACGTCAAAAGTTTAATATGCATTAAAACAGAAAAATACATCTTTTTATTACTCTTCCAAATAACCAAGCAAATATGATTTTCTTAATGAATTATTTCACAAGCTCTGTCTGAATATATAATACTTATGATACTGAGTAAGTTTATACGCACAGGTTTCACACAGAATTAACCAATCGCGTGTAAGGTTAAAAGAATAGCCCAACGTAATTGGTTAATCCTTTCCATAACCTGTGCGTGTAAACTTAGTAACCTGCTGCATAAATGCATATATCTTTTCTATCCCCTCCGTTCAGGTTGCTCCTAAGCAAAACATCGAGAGGCATTAGGACTAACAGCAGTCATGTGTCATCGATGTATATATGTAGGTTTCGACACGGCACAAGCCCAACGCATGTCAGTTACTGTTATTTGACTTCCTAATTTTCCAATCTCTCTCTAAAAATTTGATATACAAATTTTTATAAGTTTTAAATTTAAATAATAAATCAATTGTACTAACAATTACTTTTCAGCAATAATTTTCTGTTCTTCTTTAGTTTAATCACATGTCCGTCGACAAATTCTTCGTTGCTGAGAGATTCTGCATTTGGCAGGGTATTTGATCTTGGGGATCTTGGACGAGAAATTTCTTTGCGTTGCTGCTTAAATATTTATCCGTGAATGTCTTCTAATGGGCCACCCATCTTTTTCAATATTATCAATGAAACAAATTAAAGAATTAAATTAGTCACTTTATTTGATGGAATTAATAAATATTTATCTTCTGTGTACTGTTCATCACATTCTCCAATGTTATGCGCTTAGGAATTTTATGGGGAATCACTTCGATATTTTTTATCCTAAAGAATCAGTCTGATTCTCTTCATTGTTTCATGTAGCTGAATAATCGAATTGATCGTTTGCGGAAATAAAGATTCTGCCATATTAGGCATTTATGCAGGCAGCTGCTGTGTTAATATACACGGATTTTAGAAGGGATTGACTTATCACGTTGGGTTGTGGACACGTGGGGCATGTGGAGCTATAAGGTACCGGGTTTGCCACCGAGTATAATTTTTTTTTTCTTTAATCAGGCTACGCTGCGACCGTGGATATGTTGATAAAAATTATTGGGGAAATATATATACGTCAATAATGCAGAATCGTCCACTGGTCAGGTAAGTGGCGCGTCGACGCCGAAATAAAATCTCACTGAAAATCTTCCTACTCATCTCTGCCGTTACTAGTCGAACAAATATTCAAACTTTTGCGATTCACGAAGAGCTGAATAACCCGCGAGAAGAAGAAGGTAAAAATCAATTGCACGAAAATATTGAAAATTCGAAATATTGGATAAAGCTTTTCAAATGTTACGAAATATTAATATCTTGACTCACTTTCGAAATTTATTCGAAATATATAATTGCAAAATATACGGAGTAGATAGAAATTGAATTGAAATTGTAATCCGTCGAAAAATAAATTATGCTCAAATTTAAATATTGATAAATTAAGTGTTTGAAATATAAAAATAATTAAATCAATAAAATTAGATAATAACACTTAGAAATCAGAAATCCTGTTCAAGAATATTTAGAAGTACCGGAAGTTGCCGAAAACTTTGTGCGCGCAAATTCGTCGCGCGGGACTCGGCGAGCCGGAGCAGCGTTCAAGGCAGCGCCCGAATTCTTCCTCGAACCGGTCTCTTATGCGGGTCTCTTGGAATCACCCCTCTGAGTCATTTCCAACCATCTTCTTTTTCTTTATATATATATATGTATTTCTTCCTAACTTCCTTATTTCTTAATCTTTCATTCTTTACTTTCTTATTTATCTTTTTCTTATTTCTTCTCTATTCTTATACCTCTATTTCTTACTTTTCTACTTCTTGACTTCTTTATTTCTATCTTCCTTTCTGTCTTCTCGTTTCAATTTGTTTCCTTTCCCTTTCTATTGTGCTTGTCTCACTTTTCTTATTTCTTTGGTCGGGTTGAGTATATTTATTCGAATAGTCATATAGGGGTAGTCAATCTGTTAGAGAGAGTAGCTACACGTATAGACCTCATGCACTGAGCTTGTTCAGTGGGTCGGGCCCAATCCAAGTTGCGGCCGTAACGGAACCTTCTGGGTCTCCCGAGGATGGCCTTGCGACCCCTTAGAGTTAGATAGGGCCATGGTCTCTTGTATAGTGAATTTGGTGGAATTTTGTGAAATGGATAAAAATGCTCCTCAGAAAAATGCAATTTTAGAAGATAATTTATCGATTTCTATTTTCACGTCCCCTAGTGGAACTTTCTGGAAACATCGTTGGTGCTTAACACCGACATCTGGCGGAATTTCTTGCACTTAACAAAAATGTTTCTCAGGAAAATGCGATTTCTTGAGATAATTTGGTGAATTCTCGTTCCGCGCCCCCAAATGGATTTTTTGGCCACAGCCTAACCTGAGGGGGCTCAAGGCTCCCGTTGGGAAATCTAGGGGTATATCTAGCTATTTAGTATAGCAACAACTTGGGCCTGTCCTGCTTAACAATCGTTAGCGTATAAGGCGGAAGGTCAAGCCCGGATATCATGAAATATATGTGCTCTGATAAGGAGATTACCCTTATATAACTACTCGAGTGATTATGCTCGTCCGTCCTAGGAAACAGGAAAAGTAAGACAAGCAGAGCGGGGAGCGAGGAGGAACAGAACGATAGAAGAAGGCAAAAAGATATAAATAAAGTAATTGAGAAAGAAAGCAAGAAATAAGAAACTGAAGAAATGTCGAAGTAGGACAATAAGGATTAGGAGTATAAAAATAAAGAAAGACAAAGAAATAAGGAAGAAGAAATAAATATTAAAAAAGGAAGGATACAAATGAATGAAAGAACAGCATCTAAGAGGTCAGTATATGAGACCGGCAAAGTGAGTGAGGGGGAAAAAGAGCTAAAAAAAGGCAAAAAGAGATATAGAAAGAAAGCGGTCAAGAAGTAAGAAAGTTTAAATATTTGAAAGTAGGCTAGTAAGGAATAGGAGTATAAAAATTAAGAATAATGAAATAAAGAAAGAAATTGGGAAATACATATGCCCATTGCTCTTAAAATGTATTTTGACACCTCATACACATTTGAATGTAAGTCTAATTAAAAATTCTCTGAAGTTCACCCCTTTAATTTTAATCACTTTCTTAAGAAAGCGTTAGTTCTCCAAGACTTCAGGTACCAAAAGTACCACGTTCGCAATCCGTCCACTCTCCAAATTACAGACAACACTTGGACTGGTCAGTAAAATAGGATTGGCCGATCCTTACATTAGGAAGGATACTAGTCAAGAGCATCAGCCTTATGATGCATTGTATTTACAGCTGCTTATGGATAATTGAAGTGACCAATGACAGAGCCAGAAATCATGATGATCGAAAAACGAGGAAGTGATAATACAATAGAGAAAAGGTATTTCAGACTTGGAAAGCGAATGAAGAGTATAGAAAAAGATATTGTGAAATGGGCCCTGCCCGGCTCATTTTCGTGAGGTCCTACCTCTCCACCAGGGAGCCACGACCCCTCCGAGGTCCAACGGAGGACTGTTCTTGTTTTTGATTGACGAAAACCCCCGAATCCGGCGGCTATCGCAGATAGAACTAGAGGAGAAAAACCTCAGGAAAGGAGAGAAGTCGAGTCGAGCGACAAGGAAAACGCACAAGGTATGGTAGTAAGCTGAACGCCAAAGATACCCCTAGTCAAGATTCACCGCAACGAAAGACCGGGGGGGTAGCACCCGACGGTGCCCTTGCGAGCGTCGCCGGACGTCCCGAGAGACGATATTTGAAGCTAGATTCTTCGCCGCTTTCCACCGAGCAAGCTCAGCGGGTCAAGCGTAAGTGACCGCGTGCGCCGCCGGCGACGGAGCCCGTCAGCATTTTATTTTCGCGCAGAATGTCTCCGACAAAAGGTGACTTCCTGCTCCTTCTTGCGGGTTATCCAACTATTCGTGTATCGCAAAGGTTTGAATATTTGTTCGATTAGTAGCAGCAGAGACGAGTAGGGAGATTGTCAAGGAGCTGATTTTCATGGTCCAAATTTTATTTCGATGTCGCCGCGTCAATCGTCGAGTGGACGTTTCTGTATTACTGACCCGTATATATTTCTCGGATAATTTTTTTTTCAATATTTTTGTGGTTGCAGCGTGGCCTGAATAAAAATAATAATAATATCGGCCGCGAACCCGGTACCTCATGGCTGCGAGGGCCCACGTGCCGCACGTGCCCATAACCCAACGTGATTGGTTGAACTTTTCTAAAATCCATGCGTATAAACTTAGTAACTGCCTGCATAAATGCCTAATTTGGCGAAGTCTTTGTTTCCAGCGATTGAATTTTTTAGTTACTGTTACTTAATTACTTAGTTAAAGACTCTTTATAAAGGATCAACCAATTACGTTGGGCTATTCTTTTTAAACCTTACACACGATTGGTTAACGCTGTGTAAAACCTGTGCATGTAAACTTACTCACAATCAGTGTCAACAGACATAAGTATTGTATATTCAGACAGAGCTTGTCAGTATGAAAAAGTTCAGACGTACACAGTAAGAAATAAAACTGTCACTACCAGACTTCTGTACGAATGTTTGCATCTTCTTGCATCCGAATAAGTATTTAGCATTCAATAAATAGAGAAACAATGTTCTGAGCATCCTCGGCCGATCTTCGAACGCACTTGTCATAGGAGTGTTCGAAAATGAACCATATTATTTACGTTTGCAATCGGAACAAGAGAAAATCAAATTTTACTTGTTATTTAAAGATGCTTTAATATGAAAAAAATTACGAAGGAAAGTGGTGCAAATCGAGAGCAATTAATATCAAAATAGTAATATCATATTAAAATCTGCTTGGTTAATTGGAATAGCAATAAAAAAAGATATTTTTCTGATTTAACCCTTAAATATACACGTGCGGTTACAAAGACCTCAACAATTTTATATTTAGCCCCTCCTGTCGAATTTGTTTCTACGTAAATTTTTGACGAATTAAAAAAACGTACTAGACAATTATTAATTGATAATTGATCATTAAATTTGTTCAAACTAAGAGAAGAGCGACGTAAAGCTCTACTTTTGAACTATTCTATTCGTTTTAATAGCCCTACAATCGAGCTCCATAGTTTGAGGTTTCACAGATCTTGCCTTGTATGTTTTTAGAGTTACACCTGTATAGTTAAGGGTTAATGAATTTTTTAAATCATTGTGTAATAGCAACGGAGCAATTATGAAATTATAATGACCAGTAACTTTTTAGGCATTAAAAACATAAATTTTTATCTTTTGATGCTAACTTCCCGACGGTAGTCGGAAGCACGATAAAGCAGTCCTGACGATCTGTAGATAACGTAGAATTCCTTTAGTACTTTAATAGAATGTTTTTTTTACCATGCTCCACGGGAATATCGTCTTACCGAGTATTTCAAACTGCTTTATCGACCGAAGTAGATATACATCTCTTAAGTTCGTCAAAGTTTCGCTGGCGCTGTTATAATCAGCATCAATTAATTCTACACTTGGAGCAGAGATGAGTAGGGAGATGCAATCTCCGTAAAGTTAACCCCCAACTTTGACTTTTAACATTTTTCTTTGTACCAACCGATTGGTGGTCGTTTGGTGGTATTTGGTATCCGTTCAGAACGTTTGGTGGTTTTTGGTTTACTTCTAAAACCCATAAAAAATTGTTAGCATTAAGTTAGGTTAGGTAATTCATAAATCGGTTTAACTGTGCTATTATTGAAGATAAACGGAGTTTATGCATTGAACCGCGTTGAAGAAAACAGGCCTAAGGCCTCGTCTACAACAGAACATGGTTCGAAGACGTTTGTCGTACGTCTCTATACTAGAAGCCAATAAGAATTATTCTTTCCGAATTAGAAGTACTATACACGTCTATGGACATCATACAATGCTAGCAGCATTGAGAGTACGTTCCGAAATTCACCACAAGTACTGCGAGCATGAGTGTGTGTTATTCTCTAACCTAGTTAATACCATTAATACCAAACTTATTATGGATCACCCCTCTCATTTTATTTCCATAAGACGCAGTCAAGCTAATTGATTTTAATACTTCCTATGTAAACAGAGATACAAGTCAACAGCTTTCAAGGTACGTTCCAAAATTCACTGCCAGTATTGTCCCACTCTTATTGCGTATAGATAAATAGTGACCGCACGATACTTGTAGTACTGACAGTGAATTTCGGAACGTACCTTCAGTATTTACGAATATCATATCTTTTTTTACCTGCATTCAATAGGACGAGGTATAACCCGATATGTATATACAAGTATGCATATGTTTCTACCGTATAGGATTGAAATAGAGTTAACTAATTAAAAACGAGATTTGAGCGGAATAAGCAACAACCTTGCATGTTGTATTTCGGAACGTACCTTGAAAGCTGTCGACTTGTATCTCTGTTTACATGGGAAGTATTAAGATCAATTAGCTTGACTGCGTCTTATGGAAATAAAATGAGAGGGGTGATCCATAATAAGTTTGGTATTAATGGTATTAACTAGGTTAGAGTATAACACACACTCATGCTTGCAGTACTTGTGGTGAATTTCGGAACGTACTCTCAATGCTGCTAGCATTGTATGATGTCCATAGACGTGTATAGTACTTCTAATTCGGAAAGAATAATTCTTATTGGCTTCTAGTATAGAGACGTACGATAAACGTCTTCGAACCATGTTCTGTTGTAGACGAGGCCTTAGGCCTGTTTTCTTCAACGCGGTTCAATACATAAACTCCGTTTATCTTCAATAATAGCACAGTTAAACCGATTTATGAATTACCTAACCTAACTTAATGCTAAAAATTTTTTATGGATTTTAAAAGTGTCCGTCGACAATGCGAATCCCGTCATATCCTACCTAAACGTGAACATGAACGCGTAGCTTGGCGGGCAGAAGTTCTCCGCTACTCACAGCTGGTTCCCAAAGCAACCCTTAGAAGGAGACTGGGAACTATAGAACTTCTCCAGAACTATTGAAAAAGCCTATTGTTGAAACATTTTAAAAATATTTTTAAGAAAGTGCAGTGCCAACTTGACACCAGTATAGCACCTCAACTTTTACTAAATATTATTGGATCTTGGTATACTTTCAAAATTTATTCAAAATATAAAATTGAGGCTAAATGAAAATCTCGTAGAATATACGAAGTAGATAAAAACCGAATTGAAAGTGTAGAATGTCGACAATAAATTACGTTCAAACTGAAATATTAATAAATTAGTGTTTGGAACATTAAAATAAATAATTAAATCACTAAAGTAAAATATTAAACTTCGAACTCCGAAATTTTGGCCAAGCATACTTGGGAGTACTGGAAATTGCCCAAAATTGTGTGCGCGCAAATCCGTCGCGCAGGACTCGGCGAGTGGGAGGAACCGGGGAGTGGGGAGTGTTCAAGGCAGTGCCCGGACTTGGAGCGCTCATTCTTCCTCGAGCCGGTCTCCTATACTGGTCTCTTGGAAACACCCCTCACATCCATTTCCGACTTTCTTCTATTTCTACATTTATTTCTTCTTTACTTCCTTATTTCTTTATATTCCATTCTTTACTTTCTGATTAATCTCTTTCCTCATTTCTTCTCTACTTTTTACCCCTATTCCTTACTTTTCTACTTCTTAACTTCTTTATTTCTATCTT